>NC_084552.2:50435332-50577832 GCF_033978685.3 Nerophis lumbriciformis
GGCCTCCCGCACGCCATGACTGCAAATGTCCAGAACGTCAAACGGTTCACCGAGATCATTACAAGATCAGTTCAATTCTTGATTCAAGTCTCCATGGTAACCCAGAACACGAGGAGGCCGTGTAGGATCACCATGGCAACCAGGAGGGATCAGTTATTATTAGCAACCATCAGTGTAATAAAGATCAAGTACGTTCACAATCAGGCCTTTTCTATGTTTGTCAGCTTTAGTGGCCATTCTTGGTGTTGCCATGGCTACGTGCTATCGCGGCAAAGCTGTTGAGTACCTACCTTCCTGCGTGATGCAGATGGAGCCGCAGCCCATGCCGACCCGCAGAGCATCTACACCGGCATCAATCAAATTCTTAGCTTGAGCCGCCGTCACCACTGCAAACAAAAACTGTTAGACGCTCGTAGACTCAGTACTTCATCTGCTAGAGTTGTATTTTTACCATTTCCTCCTACCACCTGCAATTCAGGATGTTTCTGCTTGATGTAATTGATCATGTTGATTTGAAACACGGAGTTGCCTTGTGAAGAGTCCTGGGTGAGGGGGGAAAAAGTCTACGTGTTAAAAAACACATGAGAGTTAATGACAGTTATAGACTTGAAGAAGGCATATTCAACTAAATAGTTCAGGGGGGCCATATTTTCAAAAAGAAAAAGTACATTCTAAATTTGTTTATAATATCAAAGCAATGCTCTGACATACTTTCACATTTTTACCACACTGTTATCTCATATAGTTATAAAGTCATAGATGAAAACACAAGCAATACGTTTTGTCAAAGATCAGATAAGCCTTTTTTTGCAATTTGCTCATTTTGTCTGATTGGTAAAAAATTCCCTGAGTTACTGCAAATAACAGATCTCTGTTGAGTGCTTGTGGCTGCAATGGTGTGACAGGCGGAGCAACTAAATACTCTTCCACTAGATGGCAGCAATTATTATTCACACAATGCAATTAGCACATGTGACAAAGAAAGATATCTGAAAAAGACAAATAAAAACCGAGTCTGCCTAAAAGTTATCTACATATCCAAGTGAGTAAATGGGAGCAGATCATAAAATCTTCTTGCTCCATACAGAGGTCCGCTGGTTATCGTGTGGCAAAGTAATGGCTTCTGAATAAAAGACCTGAAATGTGTTCAGCAAAACTGTTTAAAGTTTCACACTGAGAAAATATTAATACATTGAGAGAAATGTGTAATCACATAAACTCTTAGAAGCCTCAGTGTGTTATTTTTAGGGTGTGCAACAACCAAACATATTGGGGAATTGAGTATTGGCCGATACCAATATTGATATGATACGATATCAGCAGGAATAATACATACTTGTATTATCATGTAGTCTGGAATTAGTCAAACAGGGAATAATGGCAGGTATGAAAACCACTAACTTACTTATTATTAACCATCTGGAATGGACTTATGCTGTCTTTAAGTTGAAGAGGAGTGGTAATCGTTTTTTTGGATACCTACTGGCCACAATAATTGCTTAAGTAAAGCTCATGACACAGTAAGTTGAATGATGCGGACACGTTTGTTACTGGATACTTTCTAAAACACAAAATGTAAGTAACATGCACCTATAATTATTTGAGACTAGACAAATGTCGTCTTTGAGACTGCAACATTTTTCAATTAAAGGACAGTCATTACGTATGTCTAGCTTATGTGCTATTGTGTGCTGACCTGCTGTGTAGCAGCTAGTTCCTAGTAGCCTGTATACTACCATGTTTACTTTATGTAAATGGTTGAGAAAAATACAAGAAAAGACCAACATTGGTGCTTACTCGATGAAATACAGATGTTAACTAGCGAAGGATGCAACGATATGAAAGTTTCATATCACGGTTATCGTGACCAAAATTATCGTGGGTATCATTATTATTGTGATAGTGTTGAATGTGCTCAAAAAGTACTACTGATACTTGCACTGAAATCTTTTTACCAAGTATTTTTTAAATAAGTAAAAGAAATAGACACACTGTAAAAAAAAAAGCCAATATTTTGCAAATTTTGTGTTTCTTATGCTTCACTGGTAAGAGTTTTAGTGTTGGTATTTTATCTGTTTAAATGATTTGGCTTTTGTTGTTTTAAATATCGGTTTGTACTGTAGCACTTTAGGATTTATCTTAATGAAAAATGCGTAACAAATCAAATATATTATTATTATCTATTATTTCTGGCAAGCGTTGTGTGCTACTTTGTTTAGCGGTCCTTGAATGCACCGTAAAAACAGCTGTCCTTTTTTCTCTGAGTATAGAAAACCCAAAACCAGTGAAGGTGGCACGTTGTGTAAATCCTAAATAAAAACAGAATACAATGATTTGCAAATGTCAACTTATATTCAATTGAATAGACTGCAAAGACAAGATATTTAATGTTCAATCTGAGAAACTTATTTTTTTTTTTGTAAATAATCATTAACTTAGAATTTAATGGCAGCAACACATTGCAAACAAGTTGGCGCAGAGGCAATTTTACCACGGTGTTACATAGCCTTTCCTTTTAACAACACTAAGTAAACATTTGGGAACTGAGGAAACCAATTTTTGAAGCTTTTCAGGTGGAATTATTTCCCATTCTTGCTTGATATACAGCTTAAGTTGTTCAACAGTCAATATTACGGACCGTAGATAGTGAAATCCCTAAATTCCTTGCAATAGCTCGTTGACAACTGTTGTTCTTAAACTGTTCAACAATTGTCTCCTGCATTTGTTCACAAAGTGGTGACCATCGCCCCATCCTTGTTTGTGAATGACTGAGCATTTCATGGAAGCTGCTTTTATACCCAACCATGGCACCCACCTGTTCCCAACTAGCCTGTTCCCCTGTGGGATGTTCAAAATAAGTGTTTGATGAGCACTCCTCAACTTTCTCAGTCTTTTTTGCCACTTGTGCCAGCTTTTTTTAAACTGTTGCAGGCATCAAATACCAAATGAGCTAATATTTGCAAAAATTAACAAAGTTTACCAGTTCCAACGTTAAATATCTTGTCTTTGCAGTGTATTCAATTGAATATAAGTTGAAAATAGTTTGCAAATCATTGTATTTTGTTTTTATTTACGATTTACACAACGTGCCAACTTCACTGGTTTTGGGTTTTGTAGAACAATCACTCTGAGAGACACTAAGAGAGAACAGAGCTTGTGTGTTCAATGTTGCTCAGACATCATTGTGTTTATATAAGTTTGGATTGGGGTATGTTGTTTCTTAATGGGGAAATATGTTAATGTCTCCTGTTTTCATGTTAGCATTTAAGCTAGTGAGTTGGCGCCGGTCAGTCTGTGAGTTTATCAAAGTACAGTTGTCAATATCGTTTTTTCGATCATTTTAATTTATTACGGTAACACTAACCGTCGGGAGTTTTACCGTAGTTTTCATTTTCACCGTTTATCGTTACATCACTATAACTAGCTGACCAGCTTTGCTCAAGTAAACGTGCTGTAGGGCTGGCTTTTATGCAAACCAATATAATCCAATTTATGCGGATATCGAAGCGATATCAATATCAGATAGGGTACACCGCTAGTCAGTTTACAACATTTTCGTTGGGTCGTGTGCCATTGCAAATTGTGTGTGCGCAATACTTCAAAAAAGTTTAACAAGGCACTGCTCTGATGTTTTTAAGGACCGACTGTTAAGAAGCTAGTCAAAGATCCTCAGTATAAATGACAAGAATACACTGTTATTTTTAGACATCTTTAGTCACTCCCAGGTTTTGAATTGATCTTGCATGCCGGCCTTGACTTACAAAGTGTTGTCAGCACTTACCAAGACCACCACATCCACACCCGCCTGCACCAGGAGGTCCAGCCTATACTTGTCGTCGTCCCGGGTGCCGATGGCGGCGCCGCACAGCAGCTGTTTGCGGGAGTCTTTGGAGGCCAGCGGGTAGTCCCTGTTTTTCTTCAGGTCCGTCCTTGCAATGATGGCCACCAGCTCGTCGTCGTCGTTCACGATGGGAAGCTTGCCTGAATTTAAGGAGAACGTCAGGTTGTGAAAACCAAGATATATTTCCTTATTTTACCTTTTTTGCTGCGTTGCAGAATGTCATTAGCTTCTTTCAGGGTGACGCCAGCTCGAGCGACGACCAGCTCTTCTCTCTTTGTCATTGCCTGAAAGACCACAATCTGAACATCACATCATAAACTCCTCCAAGGCTGTAATACATGGGTGTCATAAAAATAGAAGGAAAAGGGGGCACTTTAAAACATTTTATACCGGTACATTAAAGATGCTAAAAGCAATTCAGAATTTGAACAAAACATCGTAGCTTTATGTTAAAGGGAACAACACTATTTAGTGTCACATTTACTTATATGTCTCATTATTAATGAATTCCTTCAAATTCATTCTATTTTTAGAATATGCAGAAAGCCAGTAAAAAACGAACACGCACCTCCGCTAGCGGTTTGCTGTGGTCCTTTTCAGACAGGAAGTCTATGTCCCTGGAGGTGACAATGCCCACGAGCTTGCCGCCCATCTTGCCTGTCTCGGTGACCGGGATGCCCGAGAAGCCATGTCGCACTTTGGCCTCGAGCACATCGCCCACTGTTTGGCGTGGGCTCATCACCACCGGGTCTGTGATGAAACCTTGCTCGAACCTCTAAATGTTTGACAGTTGACCTAAATAGTGAGCTATTTAATCATAACAATTTAAAAAAGAAAATACAGAGTTGACGATGGCGACTTACCTTGACCTTGCGGACCTCATCGGCTTGGAATTCAGGCGTGCAGTTGTGGTGGATGAAGCCAATGCCTCCCATTAGCTAAAAAAAATGTTTTCTCAAAAGGATGCTCTAAAAATAGTATGTCAATATTATTATTAATCACTATTTAGTGCCCTACCGCCATTGCTATGGCCATTGCAGACTCTGTGACGGTGTCCATTGGCGAGGAGATGAGGGGAGTCTTCAACGTGATCTTCCTGGTCAGTGCAGATGTTAGGTCCTGACAGAAACAAAAAAACACAAATAGTTACCATCCCAGCTGCTCTCAAAATAGAAAAAAATACTTGTTTCAATGTTTACATGTTATGCATGGCAGTCACCAGGGGGCAGCCTTACTTCTTAAAATTTAAAGTCACAACATGAATGAGAAGAAAAACAACGTTTTGTGACTTAAATCATACATTTTATACCAGATAACTAAACGTCTGGAGGTGATATAAGGATCGTCACGCTTCCCAACAGCGACGTGTCCCATGCAAAAAAAAAAGCATGTGAGAAAAGGGGCCAATTAATTATTTGCTTTTGAACCGTTATCAGAGACAGACGTAACTCGCCAGTTTTCTCACAGCAGCTCAGGTGTGGGGGGGAAAAAGGAAATAAATCAACTGACAAAGTCGATTCAGACTGAAATGAGCTGTGAGATGCCAGCCACAGGGTGGGAATGTGTGACGCACGCACACACTCAGTAACACCTAACCTCAGGCTCACACCAGCAGGACCATAAAGTCATCCACTGAACGCCAAATGTGGAATTGTTTTTAGTCCCGATACTTGACTGGACAACTTATGCAGTCAGACCAGGACTGTGTCTAGCTCCGCCCTTCACAGTGGCATACTTGTGCAATGACAATAAAAGATCCATCTACTATGTACAGTATATACGCTTTACAACTTATAACAATTGAAACTATTTCAACTGTGAAGGGCTAAAGGAACGAGATTTTAAATGCCAATTAACAAGATCAGGGGTCAGCAACCTGCCACTCTTCAGGTGCCTTGTTGTGGCACCTTTTGTACTTTACTGTAATATAAAGTTTACAAACCGTGTAATGTTTCAAGACTATTTTTCTTAAGTATGAGAGGTGGTAAAATGGCTCTCCATAACTATCAGCCTGTGGACAAGATGAATAAAGTAGAAAGGGGCAAGGGATTTGCTCTATGGGATTATCTCCTCCACCATCAACCAGCTGGCAGCCGTAAACACCAGCGTGAGTGAGCAGCAGAAATAGCTCAGACTATTTTTGTTGTGCAACCATCTCTGAGGTTTGCCGTGGAAATGCTCCCCAAAGGACAATGTAAGACTCACCACTTCGTCTGAGGTGAAGTCAATGAAGCCAGGTAAGATCAGGAAGTCACTGAAAGACACAAGAAGAATAAAAGTTAAAGACAAGATGTGAAAATGAATAAAACAAACACGGATAAACAAAACCTTAATATAAAAAAAAAAAAATATATATATATATATATATATATATATATATATATATATATTTTACTATAACTTTTTATTTTGTGGCATGGACCAGGGGTGTCCAACTACAGCCCACGGGCCAAGTGCGGCCCGCGAGACCACACGTTTCACATAAAAATTGGCCCGTGGTGTGTTCTCTCTCTAATTTAGTCCATTGTGATTTTAATCAAATTGATCCTGCCTACCTCTTGTGGCAAAGATAGAATTGATGGTCAATGACCATGAGTTTCATTGGGAAGAAGCGTGAGCACAGCATCAATTCATATGACCAAATAAATCCACACAAGGCGCCCCCCCATTCGTGGTATATACTAACTATAACGAACAAATAAAGTCAACACATGGTCACACATAGCACACCTTCCGCTCATTCATCTTCGTGGACATTATAAAACACATTCAAGCACTATTATGTAATTTAAAACTAGACATATATACATTTACTGAAGTGCATGATGGGTAATATGGGGACGGCGTGGCGAGGTTGGGAGAGTGGCCGTGCCAGCAACCTGAGGGTTCCTGGTTCGATCCCCACCTACTACCAACCTCGTCACGTCTGTTGTGTCCTTGAGCAAGACACTTCACCCTTGCTCCTGATGGGTCGTGGTTAGGGCCTTGCATGGCAGCTCCCGCCATCAGTGTGTGAATGGGTCAATGTGGAAATAGTGTCAAAGCGCTTTGAGTACCGGTACCTTGAAGGTAGAAAAGCGATATACAAGTATAACCCATTTACCACATGAAAAACACTCTCCAGACTTCTCCATGTTTGGTGCATTTTAGCGACTTGATATTTCTGATTGATTACAAAACCTTAGGAAGGTTATCTGGGGAAGTAAACTAGTAAACTTTTAATATTTCATGTTTTTATCGTTTAAACTTCATGTTGCATTGTCATCACAATCGGATGTGTGGGGGTGGGGTTGTTGAAGCAGTTGAAGTTATGTGTTGTTGTTCAGTCTGTTACAGCTTGTTTAATCAATGCAAACTGAAGTGTTGATTTTGTAAAAATTATAGTTGTTACATCACGATCATTTGTATGCGTGTCTATGGGTGTGTGTGTGTGTGCGCGCACGCACACAAGCATCCATACACCAGCGTATTGGCAATTACCCTCAAATATATGGCTTTACCGCAGGTTGTACCGTATTCTTACATGTTTAGCAAACTTTCCTCTTCAATTTAGTATGAAATTAATATACAGACTTAAAACATCGCGATCGGAGATTAAGTGTAAAAACAGCAGTGTAGACGTGACCACAGCTCACACTGAGACAGCACACATAGTTGTAACAAATAATTTAAAAAAACTAAGAAGTTAATGTAGTAATTTTGATATCAAATTTATTTAGATGCTTATTCAATTACATTACAAATATACTTAATATCTATATAAGAACACCAACTTCAGAACTGTGCGCACACACACACACACACACACACACACACACACACACACACACACACACACACACACACACACACACACACACACACACACACACACACACACACACACACACAGGAAATATGAGGAAAGTGAAAATATACTTGATAAATCCTCAATTCATCTGTTTATTTTTCTACCGTTTGTTTCTCTCAAGCGGGGGAACTGGAGCCTTTCAAGAAGCAATCAGGCGAAAGGCAGCGTACTTCTTGGACAAGTTGCCCACTCGTAAACTATCATCCAGAAAATATATTTGAAGCCAGCAAAGTCAAACATCAGTTTGTGAGGTATCTACATTATTAAACGTTAATTTGTTAGTTAACTTTTCTGTGAAATAGCATTTTCTAGACTGATATAAAAATGTTCACTGTGGAGAACACTGCTCCCTATTCCATAATAATGTCCTATGAGTGTGTGTGTGTGTGATGCTTTTATCTAATGATAAATTACACAAAATAGCATAAAGACAATAATCTAAATGAGGAATCTTATTCATAAATAAAGCACAATTTGAATGTTGCCAGTCATATTAGTGAAACAAATATCTCACCCCTCTTTTTGTCACCGTAGTTTTCATAGTAATGAAAGTTGGAGACCTGCTCTATTATAAAGATGCACCCTGAATGGACAAACTCCTGTTAAACAAATATGTTTTTTTTATTCTGTTAAGTTAAGCAGGAAATATTTATATTTAAGACAAAAAATAAAAAATACAATACATACATACACAGAAATACTAATACATATATATACACACACATACATGTATACATACATACAGACACTAACATATATATATATATATATATATATATATATATATAGATAGATAGATACATACATATATATACAATATATGTATATACCGGTATATGTACACAAACTGTATATATAGACTATACATATAGATACATACAGTATGTGTGTATATATTTACATGCAGTCGGCTTTCGGACCGCCGGTAATTTTTTTTTAGCCCAAACTGTCTGACCAACCCGCCAACTCTACGCCTAAATTGGACACCATGCACCACGAAAGAAGTTCTGTCTGCTTTCAAACACCCACAAGCATCCATGGAGAGGAATTCCAGCTAAAACATCTGCTAGTGTTTAGCCGCCGCCGCAAAAACAACAGCAGCGTTTGTGAAGGAGGTGGCAACTTTCGCTCTGACGCCTAACATGCACTTCAAGGAATTTGCCCTCAAGTACTGATTTTTTTCTGCACCGTGTGACCCTGAGGGTGACACATAGTTGCCGTGGCGATGAGGCAACGGCAACAGGGTGGGGTGGGAATTTGAACATCTGATCAGTAGTTGTGTCGAGGGATACATTTTAGTAGTCGAGAAAAAATGACAAGAGAAATTAGGAAGTAGCTTTCTCGCTGACAAAAGCAGTGCACTTCCTTTAAAAGATCTCCTATTACCGCAATTAGTGACTTTTTGATGATGTGCAAACAGTACAGCTTTTTCCATATATATATATTTATAAGTGTTCACCCACACTTATAAAGTACCAATGATTTGTCACACACACACACACACTAGATGTGGCGAAATTATTTTCTGCATATGTCCCATCACCCTTGCTCACCTCCTGGGAGGTGAGAGGAGCAGTGGGCAGCATCGGTGGCCGTGCCCGGGAGTCATTTTTGGTAATTTAACCCCCAATTCCAACTCTTGATGCTGAGTGTCAAGCAGGGAGGTAATGGGTCCCATTTGTATAGTCTTTGGTATGACTCGGCCGGGGTTTGAACTCACAACCTACCGATCTCAGGGCAGACACTCTAACCATTAGGCCACTGATAAGCACATTATAATGGGACAGAAGACAATTAGACAGCGACATCATCTATTCCAGCCAGCCACAAATACACTGCAGTAATATTTTTACCAAATGTAAGAAAACTCCATCACCTTCCTCACTTGTTTGCTCTATTTTAGAAAGGAGGGCGACTCAAACATTACTTTTTCAAGTTTTGCTTTGTAAAAAAGAAAAATGAAAAAGTAACTGCACTTTTTGGAGAATTTTGCCTATCGTTTACAAACATTATGAGGGACAAGACGACAGATGTATTTTTTTAAATGCATTCTAACTACCGTATTTTTCAGACTATAAGTCGCTCCGGAGTATACGTCGCACCGGCCGAAAATGCACAATAAAGAAGGAAAAAAACACATATATGTCGCACTGGAGTATAAGTCGCATTTTTGGGGGAAATTTATTTGATAAAATCCAACACCAAGAATTTGAAAGGCAATTTAAAATAAATAAAGAATAGTGAACAACAGGCTGAATAAGTGTACGTTATATGACGCATAAATAACCAACTGAGAACGTGCCTGGCATGTTAACGTAACATATTATGGCAAGAGTCATTCAAATAACTATAACATATAGAACATGCTATACCATTACCAAACAATCTGTCACTCCTGATCGCTAAATCCGATGAAATCTTCCTCCCCGGTGTCGCCTCTGGTATGTCCTTTCTTTCTGCTGCTCGATTGCCATTCTCTGCTGCATGTTTCACTACGTTTAGCTTGTAATCTGCAGTATATGATTTCCTTTTCGGTGCCATTTTAGTTCACCCCTTCTCAGTTTTTATAAGTTACCGCCAATGTTGATGTGATCCATTTTAATAGCTCTGGCAGTAGCATGTAGCACATAGCAGTTAGCATACCATGACCCACAATGCACTTCTGCCATGACCCTCCCCCGCCGAATTCTTATTGGTTGGCGTGTGAGTGACAATTGCTGACGTGTGTGTGACGATTGCGGACATTTTCTTTGTCTCTTACGCGAATGAGATAAATAATATTATTTGATATTTTACGGTAATGTGTTAATAATTTCACACATAAGTCGCTCAGAAGTATACGTCGCACCCACGGCCAAACTATGAAAAAAACTGCGACTTATAGTCAAAAAAATACGGTAAATAAACAAATAAAAGTCTACTTATAACAGAGTTAATGGAAGGTCCTCTATTCCGCCCATAAATACGTTAAAACCCATCCAAGAAGCGCCAACAATACTCCATTTATATTTTGTGACTTGAATATTAACCAAGTACTGTAAATTCTGAACTATAAGCCGCTACTTTTTTCCTAAGCTTCGAAAAATGCGGCTTATAAAACGGTGCGGCTAATTTATAGATTTTTTGTAAGTTATAAAGTAAATAGTTAAATAAAAAACAAAAACAAGCAAACACACTGAATAGGCGTGTTATTGTTTGTTCTATGGCGCCATCTTCTGGATAAGTTCGCTGCATTCGAGTTCTGCATTGCCCTATATGTATGCGTATGCTTATATGTATGTATATATAAATACATATACAGTAACGATTAAAAGTTTACATACACATGTAAAGAACATAATGTCATGGCTGTCTTGAGTTTCCAATAATTTCTACAAGTCTTATTTTTTTTGTGATACAGTGATTGGAGCACATACTTGTTGGCCACAAAAAAACATTCATGAAGTTTGGTTGTTTTATGAATTTATTATGGGTCTACTGAAAATGTGACCAAATCTGCTGGGTCAAAAGTATACATACAGCAATGTTAATATTTGGTTACATGTCCCTTGGCAAGTTTCACTGCAATAAGGCGCTTTTGGTCGCCATCCACAAGCTTCTGGCAAGCGTATGGTTGAATTTTTCACCACTCCTCTTGATAAAATTGGTGCAGTTCAGCTAAATTTGTTGGTTTTCTGACATGGACTTGTTTCTTCAGTATTGTCCACACGTTTAAGTCAGGACTTTGGGAAGGCCATTCTAAAACCTTAATTCTAGCCTGATTTAGCCATTCCTTTACCACTTTTGACGTGTGTTTGGGGTCATTGTTCTGTTGGAACACCCAAAAGCGCCCAAGACCCAGCCTCCGGGCTGATGATTTTAGGTTGTCCTGAAGAATTTGGAGGTAATCCTCCTTTTTCATTGTCCCATTTAAAGCACCAGTTCCATTGGCAGAAAAACAGGCCCAGAGCATAATACTACCACCACCATGCTTGATGGTAGGAATGGTGTTCCTGGGATTAAAGGCTTCACCTTTTCTCCTCCATACATATTGCTGGCTTTTGTGGCCAAAAAGCTACATTTTTGTTTCATCTGACTACAAAAGTTTCCTCCAGAGGTCTTATCTTTGTCCATGTGATGTCAGGTGTTTGTGCACCACGATCATTTACATGTAGGGTTTTATGAGCGATAAAAAATTGATGGATGGCTTATTAATCTACTTGTTCATTTACTGTTAATATGTGATTACTTCCTGTTTTAACATGTTTTATCTACACTTATGTAATAATCACATGTCATGTTGTTGTTTGAATGCTTTACATAGGTTTAGAATTACACTACAAATTTGGGTATTGATCCAATACCAAGTAGTTACAGGATCTTACATGGGTCATATTTAAAGTCATCCTGTGTCCAGGGACATATTTCCAGACTTTATAAACAATAAAAAAAGACTTCGATTTTATTAAGGTAAAAAAATATCGATGTAATCATTGTACTATCAACTATATATGGCTCTTGTACTTGGTATCGTTACAGTCAATATTTGTATAGATCCACTCTTTTGTTTACATTCAGGAGGGAAGAGCTTGCTGTAAGCGGTTAGCTATTGTATGCTCCAAGGGTGTGCAGTGAAACCTGTTCAGCTATTCCTCATCCTGCAGGGATGATACTTGTAAAAAAAACAATGTTTATTTGTCACCATGGAGGTGAGGATTAGTGATTTGGAAGTAGCTAAAACACTGTAGAGGGACATTAGCCGCTAGCGAGTGAGGACTTTGCAGTTCATTGAGGAAGCGTTCATTTTCTTGCCACGGTCAGAGATCTGAACAGCTCCTTTATTTAAGGGCACTTATGTTCCAGTTTTATGTGATGGGATTTAATGTAACTGTTTCTTATTACAAATGCACTGTTTTTAAATGTTGCAAGTGATAAACGCTTATTTAGTGAAACGGAAAAAAATTGTAAAACTGCATTAATATACATAAATTATTGATGCATCAATAATCGAATCATAGTTCCTGAATCGTAATCGTATCGTGAGTCGTTCAAAGATTCTCACCTCTACTAGTAGGAGACTGTATCCTTGACATATAACTGTTTTAGTATGTAATGTTTAGTTATTGAAATAAAAATAAATAATGAGCACCCCCCGTAACTCCGAGAGGGATAAGCGGTAGAAAAAGGAATGGATGGATGGAATTGCGACCAATCTTGTCTTCCAGTCCTGATCATGTAGTAAACAAACTGTCAGCAAATTTCATCATCAAGGTTGGATTTTAACACTACCTTGGCGAAAGACTCTATAATGCGAGACCTTTAAACGTAGACTAATGCATGTTTACGGTTCTCGAATTTGCTTCCTGCTCTAATGGTTGTGATTTAGGAATTCAAGTCTTAATCTGACTGTTTGTCTTTCCACAGTGAACAAACAAGCGCTCAGCCATTAAAAGTCAAAGAACGCAATGTGCTGTAAATGAGGTAACCCAGTAACTAATACTCAAAATGTATTACATGTTTTTTAGTCGTAGAGCCGGATTTTATCATGGCCACAGGATGTATGCTCCTTAAAGATGACAACACAACAACTACTTTCTTATTTCTTTCCACTAAAATATAGACTCAAATAGTGCGATTGTGACACCCAGTCGCTATGTGTGAGCGCTGCAGCTTTTTTGGAGGCCTTCTTCCTAATGCTCGTCACATGATCTTTGGGGCGGTCATGTGAGGCACCTTTAAGGAAAGCGTGATGCGCGTTACTAAGAACTAATTAGGAATAAAGATTCGAATGAGAAAATATCTAAGTGTGATTGTAGAATTATCTTCCTGGTTAAATGATAAATTAGTCATGCATTCCTCATTGGACACCAGGATGCGAAGCAGGCCATGCACATGCACTTTAACAATCAGTGAGAGTTAATAAAGTACTAATGTTCATCTCTTGACAGGGGTCAGGCTCGTTTGAAAGGTGTACCCTCATTGATTCGTCACGCTTTGATTGACCACAGGTAACCTTTGCGAGGACAATCATCACAGTTATCTCAAAGATGACTTGTTCTACTCACTTGCACGTCAACCCATCTCCTTTAGAGCAAAGCTCTTCAGCCGTTTGACCGTCGGAGACAACGCACTGTTGTTGGTCACATCTGCTGGTTCAGAACGTGTTGGCTATTACAAAGCACTACTTTACACCTAATGCCACCTCAGTAGGAGCCGCCTTCGGAAGCGCTTGGTGGCTCCCAAAAAAGCGTGCAGGAGGATGTCTTACTTGTATGTCAGGCCGTCGCCGATGGAGAAGAGCTGCTGTGCCGAGAGTCCATCTTCGGGGACGTATCCTGTGCCGCCGCTGATTAAGTAATCCGCCATGCTGGGACAAAACAATAGAAGAGGATTGTTCATTAACATACGTTCAGTCCAACACAATTGGGCTTTGAGTATGTAAATGATATACAAACTACACTGCTACAGCAACATTTTTGGTTGATTTTGTTATATTAAAACACAGAATTAACACTAAACACAGTTCACTAATCTTGACATTCTAACAGTAAATCTGCTTTATAAAAAAACAAAAAAAACGAGCTACACATCTTAAAATTTAGAGGTCTGCCAACTACAGACAGAGCTATTATTTTTCTTCACAAATATGCTAACCTATCATGATGCCGCTGTTAAAAATGTGTCATATCACTGTAGCTCATGTAGACCTGGGCCGACATTCGATAAGTTAGGCCTGGGCCGATATTGGATTAGTCAATTAACCGACAATAAATTAAAATGAAGGTCAGTACGTTTTCCAGCGTCGATAAATCGACATGTGCATGCTTCAAAAGCATTTACGCTTTTAGCGGCTATGCGCGTTTGTACCATAGAAGAATGAAAAGAAGAGGGTGAATTATGTTGTTCTCATGTTTTCGACGCTTTGTACAGCGACGCGGGGCCCCTGGCCTGCTAGCATCACACAGTGCAACCAGTTAGCATGTAGCAGCTCACATGGACAAAAAGAACCAAATGTAATTTAATAATGTTATAAAACTAGCATTTTTTAAAGGTGCTATCATGTCGTGTCAGTTTTCCTTACACGGAATCTGCCAAACTTAATTTTGTTTTGCATATGGCCTGTTAATACATCTGCTTATACTGTACTGTTTATATTGTTACTTTGCACTTTTGTTTAAAAAGGTCCTAACTTGATTGTCAGTTAAGTAATGTACAACTGTACCTCTGCCTAAATGTTCAATATTGAAATACAACTTTGTTTGTCAATACTTTATTTAGCTATTTTATTAATTGTTATGGTTGTGGGCGGGCGTTTGTACTACAAGCACAAGGTAATAATGATAACCGCCGTAAAATTCCCAATTGTTAGGATTACCATATTATATTAAAATGATCGAAAGACCATGATTTGATAACTAGACATGAATAAAACTATGGACCGACTAGCGTTAACTTGCTAGCTAGCTCAGATGCTAACATGAAAACGAGAGACATAAACATCTTTCCCCATTAAGAAACATCATTCCCCAATGTAAACTTGTATAAACAGTTTACAATACTGTCTAAACTACTAACATGCAATATTCACATTAAACATAAAAGCTGTGCTGTCTTTACACAAAGTGATCAAACTATACTCGACAATGTCGAGTTGAAATAGACTGTCTTCAACAGGACGAGAACTCACATGACGTCACATAAATCGAAGTGAAAAAAGGTGATCAACTTATTTGCATTTAATAAAAAACATTCAAAAATATTTACAAATTATAATGGAAAAAGATGAACATATTTAAACACACAAATAAAAATTATATGGGCCTTATGAAGACAATATTTGAGGAAAAGTTTCCTCTGCCAAGAAAGTAAATTGTGTGGTTATTTATTTTAGTTATTTAAAGAAAAAAACAAATTGGTTAAAATATTTTAGTGTCTCACTGTGTATAAGTACATTTTGAGCAAATTTAACAATACCTCTGTAGTAATGATAACTGTGACATACGGAGTATATCCTATTTTTATTATTTGTTTGTTTTATTTAACTTGGATATTTAAAAGTTCACATTTCATTTAAAATGTTAAAATTTACAAGAGATACAAGATTATTATTACCGTATGCATTCTCAAATCATCAGTGGTTAATTTGGTCTCAAAATAATGTTGACAATAATATCCTCCATCATCCAGCAAAATGTGTTAACGGCACAGGCTTAAGCTCACTTTGCTATGCTAGCATTGCAAATGTTTGTATCCTCAAGTAACACTTCATATTACTACGTCATATGCTGCATATAATGTCATCTATTACAAACCACAGATGTCAAACTCAAGGCCCAGGGGCCAGATCTGGTCCGCCACATAATTTTAAATGGCCTGAAAATAATATGCATCAATAAAGTAGTTTATCTTTCTTTTTTTATTTTGACAGGAAAAAAAAGACATGTACTACATGCAATTATATATCTTTTAAACTTCCATCCATCCATTTTCTACCGCTTATTCCCTTTGGGGTCGCGGGGGGCGCTGGAGCCTATCTCAGCTACAATCGGGCGGAAGGCGGGGTACACCCTGGACAAGTCGCCACCTCATCGCAGTCTTTTAAACTTGACCCATCTAATAATGCAACAGATATTATATTATCATACATTCGAAATATTTTTGGGCTAAAAACATACGTAAATATCTATGATTTCAAAAGCAAGTTATCAATCAAACTGTACACTGTAAACATGACAATGTATTTATTTATTTTTTAAACAGTTTGTCTTGAGAATCCTACCGTAAGAAAAAAACTGTGGAATCATTTTTACATTTACAGTAATACACTGTGAAAACAACAACCATATTTTCTATGCAAAAAAAAAAAAAACTAACACAAAACTAGCAGCTTAATCACTAGAATTTGACAATAACAGAGTGTGACCATTATACTGTAAATTTCATGGTAAAAGTATGTTTGTTTTTTTTGTAAGTCAAACATACATTTACTAATCAAATGCATAGGTAATGGTGTGACAATATTAAAAGTTAAAGTTAAAGTACCAATGATTGTCACACACACACTAGGTGTGGCGAAATTATTCTCTGCATTTGACCCATCACCCTTGATCACCCCCCGGGAGGTGAGGGGAGCAGTGGGCAGCAGCGGTGGTTGCGCTCGGGAATCATTTTGGTGATTTAACCCCCAATTCCAACCCTTGATGCTGAGTGCCAAGCAGGGAGGTAATGGGTCCCATTTTTATAGTCTTTGGTATGACTCGGCCGGGGTCTAAACTCACGACCTACCGATCTCAGGGCGGACACTGTACATGTATGTTTCTTTTATTATTATTATTACAAGCGGCCGGCCCTCTGAGGGCAGCCAAAACTGCAACGTGGCCCTCAATGAAAACCAGTTTGACACCCCTGATCTAAACAAAACCAAAACATGTATAAAGTTCGGAATAGAGCTTCTTAAAGTCAAACAGGTCATTAGCATTAAAGCTACAAACACACAGATCGACGCGTTCACATTTACTAAAAGCATATTTAAACTTTCCAGAATACCAGCCTATATATTCCCGAACTACTTTCTTCAAGCTTCTGATTGGTTAAAATCAAATCAAATCAACTTTATTTATAGAGCACATTTAAAATTTACCACAGGGGTAGCCAAAGTGCTGTACAATGAACAGGTTAAAAGATCAAACGAGTACCGAGCAAACACAACACAACACAAACAGAACACGATAAAAAAAATATATAATTAAAATAGAATTAATAAAAACATAAAAACATAAAAACAGGATCACAGCAGGTGTATTATGGGGCGCCATTGCAGGATGGATATCACTCAGTGTTAAAAGCCATGGAATAAAAGTATGTTTTTAAGAGAGATTTAAAAACAGGAAGAGAGGAGGCTTGTCTAACACTCAGGGGTAGGTCGTTCCAGAGCTTGGGAGCAGCAACGGCGAAAGCTCTGTCACCTCTAAGCTTCAGCCTTGTGTCAGGGACCGTCAACAGCAGCTGAACGGCTGATCTTAAGGATCGGGTGGGGCAGTAAGGCTGAAGGAGGTCGGAGAGATAGGTTGGCGCGAGGTTGTTTAGACATTTAAAAACAAATAAAAGGAGTTTAAAATGTATTCGGTAACGCACAGGGAGCCAGTGAAGGGACGCTAAAATAGGGGTGATGTGCTCACGTCTGCGGGTCTGTGTTAGCAGACGAGCAGCAGAGTTCTGCACGAGCTGCAGGCGGGCGAGGGAGGCCTGGCTAATGCCAACATACAAGGCATTGCAGTAGTCAAGACGAGTCGAGATAAAAGCGTGGATTAATTTCTCAAGATCATGTCTTGATAGAAGCGGTTTCACTTTCGCTATTTGGCGTAATTGATAAAAGCTTTTTTGAACGACGCTGCTGATTTGTTTTTCGAATTTAAAATCTGAGTCAAACTTTACCCCCAGGTTTGTGACACGGTCGCTGAGATACGGGGTCAGAGTGCCGAGGTCAACGTTGGGGGAGGGAGAGCGACTTGGACCGAACAACATAACTTCTGTTTTATCTTCATTTAGGCTCAGGAAGTTAAAAAACATGTCAAATACCTTTGCCCTTCTCCCATCTCATTTACAAGCAGATGTCTAGCCATGTTCTCAAAGGATGGTGACCATAGCAACATGGACCAGCCAATCAGGTGTCAAGATGCAACAAGACGGTTCTTCTCTCGTCAAATGTTAACACAAGCAACATCAACACCACGGTACCCCTTTAGGACTTCTTTAGGAAGCCGCATGAACAATTTGCTAACAGCAAAAATAAGTGGCGCCCTCAGAAGCCTCTAGAAGACATCATACGTTTAAAGAAAATAAAAAAAACGTTTATCAGAGGATCAAAGAGGGAAATTTCCAACCAATCAAAACGGGAGTGTCAAAAACATCACAGCCAACACGACAATGCTCCTGGTGTATAAGACGTGTTAAATCATGCGACGACCATTAAGTGCGGCACTTTTATTGACCAGCCGGATGACCAACATCAGCGAGACAAATGTAAGAGTAAATAAACGCCGATTGCCAGGTAAGATCGCGTTGATGGATATATGGCGCTGAGGTGGAAGTGCGGCTCGATCTCTTAACGTGGGCGACAAGCGACGCTATGTTGGCATACTTCCCAACGGAGTTTCGACGGCAGCATCAAAAATACATGCATGGAAAGGTGCTTATATCATGTCAATCAAAAAAGTCAACGAGGAGTTAAGACTTTTGAAGTGTCAACAGATTTAGGATTTCTAATGTAGTAAATGTGACTGTCACAAAACCTTCATGCCGCATGGAGCAGTGAGGCAAGAACGACTGGACAAACTTTGGGCTAATTATTGACAGCGTTTAGCCTAAATTGCAACGTTTACGAAACTCCAACCATTTTCCACTCTGCAATTGTAAAAAAAAAAAAAACCAGTTGTTGGCCATTAAAGCTCTAGCATTCAAGTTCTTTTCGTCACATGTGGAGTCTCAGCTAGCTGTTAGCATTAGCATCCTGCCACACTGACATGAAGAGACGCGCGCTTTTCCTCGCGTGTGTTGGTTTAATGCAATTGACAAAATAATACGAATAAATATTATTTTCCGTAACGGCGTGTAGAGTTGACCCAAAAGAGGCAAGAGCAAGCTCTCGCTTATGGACCGAAAGGCGGCGACTTGGAGGTGTAGTGAGGATGCTAAAGCTAATATCGGCAAGAGTTGCCTTTACCTGGAAACAAGACCCGACAAGCCGCCAGTGGCTCCAACGTGAATTAAAAAAAAAAAAAAGTGTAGTGCGTCTGCCACGGTGCGTGTTGGTGTTATGTAGCACCTCCACGGCGTAACATCCCCTTTCTGTGGGGAGGCGTGTTCAGCCGAGCTAGCATCCTTCCGACTCTGTTGCCACCCTGACGTCATACAAGACATGCGCAGACAGGATTAGTTGGGTTTTTTTTACACTGTTGCTATGTGGACAGGCTGCTTGGTCACGTGACATTAGGAGCCTCTCAGTCAGAATATAATGTATGTCATTGCATCGACCCTATAAAGCTATTTTTTCATTTGAATATATACATGAAAAAATATAGTCGAGGTTTCAAGGTTCAAGGTTTTATTCGTCACATGCAGAGTACACCACAGTGAAATTATTTTTTTCTAGAGATGTCCGATAATGGCTTTTTGCTGATATTCCGATATTGTCCAATTATTTAATTACCGATACCGATATCAACCGATACCGATATATACAGTCGTGGAATTAACACATTATTATGCCTAATTTGGACAACTAGGTATGTTGTAGATAGGATCCTTGTTTTTAAGGCAGTGGGAGAGTGGCCGTGCGCGACCCGAGGGTCCCTGGTTCAATCCCCACCTAGTACCAACCTCGTCATGTCCGTTGTGTCCTGAGCAAGACACTTCACCCTTGCTCCTGATGGGTGCTGGTTAGCGCCTTGCATGGCAGCTCCCTCCATCAGTGTGTGAATGTGTGTGTGAATGGGTAAATGTGGAAGTAGTGTCAAAGCGCTTTGAGTACCTTGAAGGTAGAAAAGCGCTATACAAGTACAACCCATTTATCATTTATTATTTATTTAAATTAATAAAATAAAATAAGATAAATGAATTAAAAACATTTTCTTGAATAAAAAAGAAAGTACAACAATATAAAAACAGTTACATAGAAAGTAGCAATTAATGAAAATGAGTAAAATTAACTGTTAAAGGTTAGTACTATTAGTGGACCAGCAGCACGCACAATCATGTGTGCTTACGGACTGTATCCCTTGCAGACTGTATTGATATATATTGATATATAATGAAGGAACCAGAATATTAATAACAGAAAGAAACAACCCTTTTGTGTGAATGAGTGTGAATGAGTGTAAATAGGGGAGGGAGTTTTTTTTGGGTTGGTGTAAGTGTATCTTGTGTTTTGTGTGTTTTTATGTTGATTTAATAAAAAAAAACAAAACAAAAAAACGATACCGATAATAAAAAAAACGATACCGATATTTTCCGATATTAAATTTTAAAGCATTTATCGGTCGTTAATATCGGCAGGCCGATATTTTCGGACATCTCTAATTTTTTCCATGCTCTTCAGATATTGCGTACAGTCCAAACACTAGTTGCTGAATCTAATACCTACTCAAACCTACTCAGTGGCTTAGTGGTTAGAGTGTCCGCCCTGAGATCGGTAGGTTGTGAGTTCAAACCCCGGCCGAGTCATACCAAAGAGTATAACAATGGGACCCATTACCTTCCTGCTTGGCACTCAGCATCAAGGGTTGGAATTGGGGGTTAAATCACCAAAAATGATTCCCGGTGCTCCCCTCACCTCCCAGGGGGTGAACAAGGGGATGGGTCAAATGCAGAGGACGAATTTCACCACACCTAGTGTGTGTGTGACAATCATTGGCACTTTAACTTTAATACACTATATACAAAAAATAATTTAAAAATAATAATAGCTCTGATGTACATTAATTACAAGACAATAAGTTGCACAATGATAATAATAATACATTTTATTTATAAGGCGCCTTTCTGGGCACTCAAGGACACCGTACAAAATCAAAACAATAAAATCAAATTGGATAAAAACAATAATAATAACAACAACAAAGATAGAGAAGAAAAGATGATTACAATGAATAAGCAGTCAGGAATAGGTGTGTTTTGAGTCTTGATTTGAAGAGGGATATTGAGTCTAAGTTACGAAGGTCTGGTGGCAAAGAGTTCCAAAGATGTGGGGCAGAGCGGCTGAAAGCTGGGGCACTCATAGTGGACAGTTTAAATAAAGGGACAGTGAGATGGATGGATGAAGAGGATCTTAGGGAACGTGAGGGTGTGGCGACATGGATCAGGTCAGAGAGATAAGATGGAGAGAGGTCATGGATGGCTTTGAAAGTGAGGAGAATTATTTTAAAGTGGATACGATGTTTGATGGGTAGCCAGTGGAGTTGCTGCAGAACAGGGGTGATGTGCTGGATTGAAGGGGTTCTGGTGATTATCCGGGCTGCAGAGTTCTGGAGAAGCTGAAGTTTGTGAAGTGACTTGTGAGAGAGACCAAACAGGAGAGAGTTGCAGTAGTCCAGGTGAGAGGTAACCAGGCTATGGACTAGTATGGCAGCAGTATGTGGGGTAAGGGATGGGCGAAGACGATTAATGTTCCGTAGATGAAAGTAAGCAGACCGGGTAATGCTGTTTATGTGGGCTTGAAAGGAAAGTGTGCTGTCGAGGATGACACCCAGACTCTTGACTTGGGAGGAGGGGGAGACAGAGGAATTGCAGAGAGTAATGGACAAGCTGTTGGTTTTGGCGAGAATGGTTTTTGTACCGACAAGTAGGATTTCGGTTTTATTACTATTAAGTTGAAGGAAATTGGATGAGAACCACTGCTTGAGTTCACTGAGGCAGTCTGTAAGGGAGGAAGGAGGAAGAGAGGCAGTTGGTTTGTTGGAGATGTAGAGCTGGGTGTCATCCGCATAACAGTCAAAATGTATTTTAAATTGATGGAAAATATTGCCAAGGGGAATAATGTAAATGATAAAAAGCAGGGGACCGAGAACAGAGCCCTGGGGGACACCAGAGGAAACGGGAGACGGAGGGGATTTAAATGAACGGAGTTGAACAAACTGAGTGCGGTCGGAGAGATATGATCTAAACAAGACAATAAGTTGCACAATAAGTCCCAGTAGTTATGGTAGAAGTATCAGTGCAAGTAAAAGTACAGTAGTCACATACAGTACCAGTGCAATGTCAAATAGTATAACAGTATATACAGTATATACACAGCATAGGAAGTAATACATATTAAGGTGTCTACAGTTCTTTTGGCAGTTGAGTAGTGACAGTAGTATGAACAAAGGCAATGGAACAGTATGACTTCTTTATACTCTTGTTTTTACATTATTTACAGTCATTGAATGAAGAGTACAGTGGTGAGTAAAGTGATTCTCGTGTGTGCGGTTTTGTGCAATTGTGATAAGTGTTAATCAGCGGTGCAGTTGAGCAGTCTGATGGCTTGGGGATATAAGCTCCTCCTGAGTCTCTCTGTGTTGGCCATGAGACTCCGGTAGCGCTTGCCTGACTGCAGCAGTGAGAAGAGGCAGTTGCTTGGCTTTTCTGTGGTATATCCGTTATACAGTGCTCAATACCGGGGTAGAGCGGAATATACGTTTGGTCAGGAAAAAACAGAGGCTGTTTCAATCAATCAATCAATCAATGTTTATTTATATAGCCCTAAATCACAAGTGTCTCAAAGGACTGCACAAGCCACAACGACATCCTCGGTTCAGAGCCCACATAAGGGCAAGGAAAAACTCACAACCCAGTGGGATGTCAATGTGAATGACTATGAGAAACCGGTCTCCCCCCCCCAAATCCCTAGGGGAGACCGGATGCAATGGACGTCGAGTGGGTCTAGCATATAATTGTAAAAGTCCAGTCCATAGTGGATCTAAGATAATAGTGAGAGTTCAGTCCATAGTGGGGCCACTATAGGTATTTCATCCCTACAAGCCTGTTTCGCAGGTTTCCCTGCTCGTCACTCCGCAGGTGTGCTTTGTTTTTTGTTTGGCTTCCATGGTGTATTTTGTGTTGTTACCACTATGCAAAAAAGTGTGATAACCATAGACTGCGGCATAGGCGACGCCTGGCTGCTCATAAAGTCGTTACTATAACGTAAATAAATAGAGCTGATAAACACGGCACAATTACAGCAGTATCTATAACACGCCATTAGGTGACAGTATGGCTGTCTTCAAAGGGCATTCCTACCTTATTTTAGTTTTATTACACACACACACACATAAAACTTAGATCAGTGGTTCTCAAACTTTTTACATCAAGTATCACCTCAGAAAACACTTGGCTCTCCAAGTACCACCATAATGACCAACATTAATATACAGTAGCGTAGTAGGCCTAAGTATTCATTAAAAACATGACAGAGATTTTATTTAACAAGTATATTTTATATTTTTGTTGTGTTTTCAGTGTAACATTACACACAGTTTGAACAGTAACACTGTATTTGAATATAGGAAAATACAACACTGATTTAATCAAGTGATTCTTTGGCGTACTTCTAGATAGAGCCTGCGTGCCTAAGTTTGACAATCACTGGCTTCGATAATTTAAAAAGGGAATACTTTTTGCATGCTGCCTGATTTGAGCAGCCTATTACCTTTTAGTCGGGAAGGGATTCTTACGGCCCCACCCCTGGGTAGATTTTCCAGTGAGAGGAAGAGGGGGGGCGGGGCGGTTCATCATTTTGCAAAGCAGACTAATAAAAATATTGGAAAGCGCCACGCTGCATAGCAACTGACGCTGTGGTCAAAGTTGGAGTTTCCACAAAAAACATTTTAATATACTCAACACTCTACTGCCATCTGGCAGCTAAAGTGAATAGTGCAACCCCCCAATTCGTCACGTTTCATGTGTCAGGTAAACCACGATAAAAGGGGCTACTATATAACAAAACGTTTACAGGGGAAATTGTTGCAAAAGTGGAACTACTGCACTTTTTGTGTTTGGAGTACTTACTAGAAAAGGGCACTTCAAAAACACATTATTTTTTAATAAATGGCTGTGATGATAATGTCAATGACGGATTCCTAATCACTGCTATGTTGGAATTAATATTAATATTGATACTGTTGTTGATATTATTCATTTTGGTTTGACTACTTTTGGATTGTTTTGTGTCATGTTTGTGTGTCCTCTCAATTGCTCTGTTGATTGCCATTCTGAATGTTGCTAGGCCGGGTTTGGTTATGCAATTGGAATTGTATTATTATGGTACTATTGTGTATTATTTTGTTGTATTGATTAATTAAAAAAACAAAAAACAAAAAAAAAACACATTTGACTTGTAGATGACATTTCAAACATGGTAAAAAGTCCTCAATTTATTTGCGCTCATATGGTGAAAGTATGACATTAATGGAGGGCGTCGCACTGCAGCTGCCCAAAGCAGTGTGAGGATTGATGTGTGTTCAGGTGAGATCCTGTGTAAAGTGTGTCTTAAATGTAGCATGTGGAAAAAGTTGCCTTGTAATCTCATAAAGTGGCGGCACTCACTCGATATGGGTCACTGGCCATATGGGTCAGTGGTTCCCTTTTGTGCCGACGCTATTCCCAGCTGTGTCCGCGCTCTCAGCTGCTCGGGATAGCCCCGTGGTGATGGCCACCAGAAGAGTCCTATTTTTAAGATGGAAAGCTGCACTCAGGATTTGTGTTGTTGTTGTGGCAAGCAGGCGACACGGTGATAAACTATGTTTTGTTCACCAGCAAGACAAAAAGTGCGATGATAACCATTGAACAGGAAACAGCGTGGCGCAGTTGGGAGAGTGGCCGTGCCAGCAACCTGAGGGTTCCTGGTTCACTCCCCACCTTCTACCGACCTCGTCACGTCCGTTGTGTTCTTAAGCAAGACACTTCACCCTTGCTCCTGATGGTTCGTGGTTAGCGCCTTGCATGGCAGCTCCCGCCATCAGTGTGTGAATGTGTGTGTGAATGGGTGAATGTGGAAATAGTGTCAAAGCGCTTTGAGTACCTTGAAGGTAGAAAAGCGCTATACAAGTAAAACCCATTTACCATTTAACTTTGGCACAAAAAGGAATCTGGCTATAATTTAATACATCAACTGTGTTCATCATGTCTTCTTAATAAATAGGTAGAAGATTCTCGTGTGCAGACAAAATAAGTATTTGAAGAAGAGATGTCTGACAGTTTCGTCAGAACTGTCGTGTCTAAAAATCAGCTCTGACGAAGGCTGAAGTGTCAACCGAAACCAGGGGTGCCGCTAGGGATTTTGGGCCCCATGAAAAGAATCTTTACAGGGCCCCCAACACAGTGTCATTATTTTTTCTGTATTATAATTTCATCATCTGGGCCCCCCTCCATCATGGGCCCCTAGAATCCGTCTCCTTTACCCCCCCTTTTCGGCGCCCCTGACCAAAACTGTCAGTAGGTAAGAGACATCTCTTACTCAAACACGTTATTTGTCTGCGCACAAGAATCGTGTGCCTACCAAAGTACACTTAGGGCCAGATTTAAAAGTATACATACAGCAATGTTAATATTTGGTTACATGTCCCTTGGCAAGTTTCACTGCAATAAGGCGCTTTTGGTAGCCATCCACAAGCTTCTGGTTGAATTTTTGACCACTCCTCTTGACAAAATTGGTGCGGTTCAGCTAAATTGGTTGGTTTTCTGACATGGACTTGTTTCTTCAGCATTGTCAACACGTTTAAGTCAGGACTTTGGGAAGGCCATTCTAAAACCTTAATTCTAGCCTGATTTAGCTATTCGTCTACCACTTTTGACGTGTGTTTGGGGTCATTGTCCTATTGGAACACCCAACTGCGCCCAAGACCCAACCTCTGGGCTGATGATTTTAGGTTGTCCTGAAGAATTTGGAGGTAATCCTCATTTTTCATTGTCCCATTTACTCTCTGTAAAGCACCAGTTTCATTGGCAGCAAAACAGGCCCAGAGCATAATACTACCACCACCATGCTTGATGGTAGGCATGGTGTTCCTGGGATTAAAGGCCTCACCTTTTCTCCTCCAAACATATTGCTGGGTATTGTGGACAAACAGCTAAATTTTTGTTTCATCTGACCACAGAACTTTCCTCCAGAAGGTCTTATTTTTGTCCATGTGATCAGCAGCAAACTTTAGACGAGCCTTAAGGTGTCGTTTCTGGAGCAAGGGCTTCCTTCTTGCATGGTAGCCTCTCAGTCCATGGCGATGCAAAACACGCTTGACTGTGGACACTGACACCTGTGTTCCAGCAGCTTCCAACTCATTGCAGACCTGCTTTTTGGTGGTTCTCGGTTGACTCTTGATCATCCTGACCAATTTTCTCTCAGCAGCAGGTGATAGCTTGCGTTTTCTTCCTGATCGTGGCAGTGACAAAACTGTGCCATGCACTTTATACTTAAGAACAATTGTATGCACAGTTGCTCTTGGGACCTTAAGCTCTTTGAAATGGCTCCAAGTGACTTTCCTGACTTATTTAAGTTAATGATTAGTTTTTTCCTTTGACTTTCCCATTGTCGCGTTTGTAACTGAGTTTAATGACTGCATCACATGAGCCCTATTTAAATGGGCTCAGAGAAATCAACAGGTGTCATCAATCATTATCACTCACATGAAGTTAAGAGGCCATTCCATGAAACTAATTTGATTTGATTGTAACTTTTCTACATCACCAAAATTGATAATGTATACTGTATGTATACTGTTGACCCAGCAGATTTGGTCACATTTTCAGTAGACCCATAATAAATTCATAAAAGAACAAAACTTGTTATTTGTGACCAACAAGTATGTGCTCCAATCACTCTATCACTAAAAACATAATATTTGTAGAAATTATTGGAAACTTAAGTGTCATGGCGCGGGCTCGAACTCGTTTTTGTCCTCCGCTGGCAGCGCGCTCAGACATGCCCCTGCTCACGCTGAGCGCAGCACGTCCATGCAGCAACAAGCCTGCAGACAATCATGAATCAACGCACCTGAACCTGACGAAAGGGAGCGGCATAAAGACCAGCGGACCCGAGGAACCTTTGCCAGAACGTCGCTCATCTTCCCAGTAAGTATCACGTCTGGCATTCCCTCACTTGTGCTTTGCTCGCCTTCTCTGTGCTCTCTCTGTGTCTCCCTTGTTCATGTCACTTGTGTCTTCCGCAGTGTCTTCCCTGTCATCTGTGATCGTGTTTTGCCTCTCGACATCCATCCGGATCTCTGACTGCCTTCCTCGATCCTCGACCCCTGCTCGGACACGGACTACGCTGCCTCGCTCCTACCCTCGACCCCTTGCCTGTTTACGGACTGCCTTTTCGCCTTGCCCGCTTGATTCGACGGAGGATACATCCAACACTCACAGACAACAACCCCTGGTAACACTTACACAATTAATTCTACACATCGTCTACACCCATTCAATTAGAGTAGCATACACATGCCACATACTCAACAAAGGTTTAAATAAACCTTGTAAACCGCAGTTCTGCCTTGGTTGTCGCCTCCTTCCCTTCTCAGTACACAACATCAAGACAGCCATGACATTATGTTCTTTACAAGTGTATGTAAACATTCAACCTCGACTGTATGTGTCAACATATTTGCATGGTCTGTCAGAAATAAAAAATACTCAACATATTGTCTATTCAGCAACATTCTTTTATAAATGTATAGCTGGTGACTTAAGGGGCTGATTACAAGAAACTCAATTGATGCATTTTGGTGCCTGCTAGTGTTTTTAATGGTGTTGTGTTTTCATTTAGAGTATATATTATTAACATATCTTCTATATAATAAAACCTATTGTAGTATGCATTCTTTTGTGTCTTGAGCACATGAGTGCAGTATCCAAAAAAAATGTTTAAAATCTGGCATTCCAGGCTATAGCGCCCAGACTCTGGAACAACTTGCACCAGGCCCTCCGGGAGATTTACTGTGTTGACACTTTTAAGAAACATTTGAAGACTTCTCTTTTTAGAAACACTTTCAGTTCATGAACCTTTTAACTACCATTTTTAATCCACTTTTTTTAAATAATTTTTATGATGTTGCCCCTTTTGTTTTAGTTAAATTGTTTTTTTTTAATTCACCTATGTTTTGTACAGCGCTCTGTGATTTTATCTGTGAAAAGCGCTTAAAAAATAAAATGTACTTTACTTACTTACTTGAGCGCGACTGCAGTGCACAAAAAAGTGGGTTTAATTGTGGATGCATCCACTGCTTCTAAAATGCCCATAAAAAGTGGTACAGGACTGCTACTTGTTTGATAGCAAAACACCAAAGGGAGGTGCATGATAACATGAATGTGGAGTAAATGATCGAGTATCTCGCAAAACCTCATTTAAATCAGGTTGTTTTCACTAGGTATGAATAGCATGAGCAAAATTCGTAGATTGCACGCAGTGATGGGCAAGCTACTTAAAAAAATGTAGTAAACTAAGCTACAAGTTACTCTCAATTAAATGTAGGTAAGCTGCTGGGGAAGCTATCCCCAGGGAATTGTAGCAAGCTACACGGAAAAAGTACAAAGCTACATTTAATGACATTTCTATCTATGGGCTCACATGTATAATATCAATCTTAATGTAACTGAGAGTGTACAAACAGACCCAATAAGGGTCCATTACTATGAACTATCTGTCATTTAGCAGGGGACTCCCTACAACTACCTCAAGCAGTCCCCGCACCGCACTCTATGTATTTATTTACGTTTGCCTTTTCTTTGGCCCACCCCTATAAGGTTATTCATTTTCTCTACCTACAGTAAAAACAGCATATATCGATATCTTGACAAAAAACAATGACTTGTGTGTTGTTTGGGAACAGTTGATAATAGTTAAGTGCAGTAAAACTTTTCATGAACTCATCCTTAATGTATGTTCCTAAATTTTTGTTGGACGTCTGAGATGAAGAGAGGCTGTGGCTTGTGCAGCCCTTTGAGACACTTGTGATTTAGGGCTATATAAATAAACATTGATTGATTGATTGATTGAAGAGAGCAGTTATGGTTTTGTCTTACAGAGTAAACAACTAAAACTAAGGTTTTGGGCATTGTTTTCTCTAAAACCATACATTTGTCTGAAATATGACCAAGGACACGCGTTATTGTGGGTTTCCTGCATGTCATCTTCAGTAAAGGAAAAATATAACCTACGGGAGAGAATCCTTCTGCCCCTTTCAAGTATGTTTCTTTTTTTTTTGAGTCGTCAGCTTGAAGCATCCCTCTGTCTCCAACTCCCTCATCGTCATGTGACACGAGTGCATGCCTGTTATGATTTTGCTTCCTGGTTTCGATGACCCGCCTTATCTTGCCTCTGATTGGCCAGTCCGTAATGTTTGTCCCTAACCTTAGCCAATTGTGACTCATCATACGAATACCAACCAATCATCATGGATTTTCTCCGTATGTATACATTCTCATTTATCCAGGTCATTGTGTTTTCTCCATATTTTTGGGGGGGCCTGGGTTCGAGTCCATGTTCTCTCTTGGTAGCTTTGATATACGGTAAGCTACCTAGCTACAAGGGTCTAAAAGTAGCTCAGTTACAGGAAAAGCTACTTGTTGAAGAAGTAGCTAAGCTCCTGGAAAATGTAGTAAAGCCAAGTAGCTTAGCTACATGTAGCTCGTTACACTGATCGCAGGCAACATGCCCACTAATAGTACACGCTATTTTATAGATTACGCACACTGTTTAGCTCGTGGTATTTGGATTTTAGTAAATCAGGCCCGATAGTTATACTAACAATAATGTTGAAATGCCACTTCGTGACTTTATCGCTCCCCATTACCTGCCTGCTAGGTGTCTTAAAAGGTTATTTTTGCTTTATTTTAGTTTTATTGCGCATGGTATGGATCTCATTGCACTGAGGCTACATTAGTATTTTGTATTTACATTTTAGATTTAAATATTTAATAATTAAAAAACTCTAAAAGTGTGTTTTGCTCGGCCTTGGGGTTTTCTTGTGTATTTTGTGACATCGCCAGATAAGGGTTTCAGCAATGTGATGATAACCATCGAACCCGAGATTGATCTTAAAACGGTGTCTGGTTACAATACAAACAAACATATAATATTAATAATACACAAAAAATACTACTGGATTACTTTATTGATTACTATTACGTGCCTGCCAGGTGTTTTAAGGGGCTATTTTAACTTTATTTTAGTGTTATTGCTCATGATATCGATATTAAATTCAATAAAACAATTCAGTTAAAAAAAAGATTTCTACAACAGTGTTTATTCTAAATAATGTAAATATTGTAAATAATGTAAATAATTCCATGTGATTATCTTGTGTGATGACTGTATTATAATGATAGTATATATCTGATAGTATATATCTGTATCATGAATCAATTTAAGTGGACCCTGACTTAAACAAGTGGAAAAACGTATTCGGGTGTTACCATTTAGTGGTCAATTGTACGGAATATGTAATTTACTGTGCAACCTACTAATAAAAGTCTCAATCAATCAATCAATTGCACAGTCGTCGTTTTTTTGTGTGTGTGTATTTTGTGATATCACCAGATAAGCGTACCAGCAAAAAGAAAAGGTGTGATGATAACCATAGAACCAGAGAAAGCCTACTATAAGGCTACAACATAGATACACTTAATATTATAGAAATTGTGGCCGTGTCAATGATGTTATTTGATATGAAAAGAAAACAAAGTATCACTAAGGATGTTTGCTTGGACCCAAAGTGCATCCTCTTTGTTTGTCTCAGGACTCACCTCTCGGGTCCGAGACCAGCCTGGATGCGAGTGGCGCTGTACCTCTGGGCCGCCGTTTCGTGCCCGTGCCCGTGCAGAATCTGCCGCACAAAGTGTTCGTCCTCCCTGTGAGAGACTATACGCAGCGGCTGGGTGTCTCCCACGATCCTCCTGTAGTCCACTTGTTGGTTGTCAAAGGGTTCAAGTCCAAAGTGCTCCATGGCTGCTTCAAGGTCCGCCGTGTTTGACTTCCCCAGATTACACTGAAGGCTACATTGAGGGCCCTCGTGAGAGAACCTTGAATTTCCTTGCAGGAGCAAAACAAAACTATCTGGGAATGTTCTTATCGGGCGTTCAGCGCGGCAGGGATGTTCCCATGCAGGCGCAAGAGCAGGCCACCCCTTGTGAACAGGATGCACCTGCCTTCATACGGCCACATCCAGGCGTGTCAGCGCAGGGCGTCGCCAAGGAGATTCTCCCGCTGAGAGGTTGTCACCGTGGAAATGTTAAACGGGCGGCGTGAGCGTCACCGCCGCTTGTTGTCGCTGCTCAAGTCTTCAGAGAGCGAGCTGTAGGAGACAGGCACGGAGTTAATGGAAAGCGGGACAAAGCGGGCTATGGAGCCCCGAGCGTTTCAATGGGCAACGTCCTGGCTAATCCCTCTAAAGAGGATTTCAGGGTGAAGATGAGCAACACCGAGGTCTTATTACTGAGTTTTATTGTGGGTACAATATGTCTGATGACCCCACGGCGAACCCACTTACACGAAAAGTTGTCAAAGCTGCTGTTGCGTAACACGACACAGGAATAAATAAACTCGGCTTTTTCCTGCTCCTTTTCGCCAGTGTCATCATGTAATGTGCTTCAGTGCAACTTTGTCAGGCCTAAACACTTGAGCCGCGACTTCCCCTCATGAGGGATCACCTCCAGGTGACGGACTGTTTGTGACAGTCAAGATGGAAAATCCTCTTAAATGCTCCCGTCCTGGCGTCCGCTGAGTTCCCACTTGGAATTTCAACGCTTGCTAACGGGCGACCCCGCCCTCAGCCCCTCCCCATATACCCTGACCCCTCGTGGGTGTCACATGAAAAGTGAATGGGGAACAACCAGGTTTCAATGAAAGCTGCAAATGCCTCCTTAACACGACGTAATGGCCGTCATGTGCCGCCGTGGACGCCATGTGACTTGCTGCGACTAATCACCATAGTCACGAGCAAAAAGGGCAGACCACACACTGTCAAGAAAAATCTGTGGATTTTACTGCAAAACGCTGGCAGCTCAGAGGCAACATTTTTTACCATAAATGGTCAAATTCACGGCATATTTTACATTGCATTACTGCAAACCGAGAAAGGGTACCATTTTATTTTCACTGTAAAATTCTTGTGACTGAGCTGTTTTGGGTTTTTTAACGGTAAAATCTATGCTTGTTGTTTCTACAGTGTATTATTGTAAATGGAGGATAAACACTACCACTATTATTGTGGTAAAATTCTGGTGACTGAGCTGCCTGTTTTTTTTAACTGTAAAATCTACGGTCATTGTTTTTACAGTGTTACTGTAAATGGAAAAACTGTACCTCTTCAATTCTGGCGACTGAGCTGACAGTTTTTTTGTCAATGATCAGGCAATGTCTTTATTTGAGTTTGTTGACGTTTTCTTGTGTTTGGTGTTTTAGTTCCTGTCTTGCGCTCTTATTTTAGTGGTACTTCCTGTCTTGTGTGTGTTCACCTGCAGTAACTTTACCCCTGCCTCTGAGCGCTGGCTCCACACACACACACCTCCCTTTAATGAACAATTAAGTCTGTTAAAGTTGAGCCGTGGCTGCTCTCGTTTTTTCGGGACATTGTGTTTTGTAATCTCCTGCCTTCTGTTAGTCTACTTTGAAACCTGTTCTAGTTATTTCGTCATTGCATAGCCTTCCATATTTGCCAGTTGCACTCATTGTGTTTTTGTTTTTTTAAAGGCCTACTGAAACCCACTACTACTGACCACGCAGTCTGATAGTTTATATATCAATGATGAAATCTTAACGTTGCAACACATGCCAATACGGCCGGGTTAGCTTACTAAAGTGCAATTTTAAATTCCGTGCGAAATATCCTGCTGAAAACGTCTCGGTATGATGACGTCTGCGCGTGACGTCACGGATTGTAGAGGACATTTTGGGACAGCATGGTGGCCAGCTATTAAGTCGTCTGTTTTCATCGCACAATTCCACAGTATTCTGGACATCTGTGTTGGTGAATCTTTTGCAATTTGTTCAATGAACAATGGAGACAGCAAAGAAGAAAGCTGTAGGTGGGAAGCGGTGTATTGCGGCCGACTGCAGCAACACAAACACAGCCGGTGTTTCATCGTTTACATTCCCGAAAGATGACAGCCAAGCTTTACTTTTGGTCTGTGGAGAACTGGGACAACAGAGACTCTTACCAGGAGGACTTTGAGTTGGATACGCAGACGCGGTACCCTGAGTACGCATGCAGCTGCGGCTTCCAAACATTTGATCGCTTTGGGGACTTTGGGGAAATATATGTGCTGTATGAACTTTGGGGAGGTGAACGGTACTTTGGGCTGTGGGATTAAGTGTGTTTGAGTTGTATTGGCGGGTTATATGGACGGGAGGGGGGAGGTGTTTGTTATGCGGGATTCATTTGTGGCATATTAAATATAAGCCTGGTTGTGTTGTGGCTAATAGAGTATATATATGTCTTGTGTTTATTTACTGTTTTAGTCATTCTCAGCTGAATATCAGGTCCCACCCGCCTCTCACAGCATCTTCCCTATCTGAATCGCTCCCACTGCCCTCTAGTCCTTCACTCTCACTTTCCTCATCCACAAATCTTTCATCCTCGCTCAAATTAATGGGGAAATCGTCGCTTTCTCGGTCCGAATCGCTCTTGCTGCTGGTGGCCATGATTGTAAACAATGTGCGGATGTGAGGAGCTCCACAACCTGTGACGTCACGCTACTCGTCTGCTACTTCCGGTACAGGCAAGGCTTTTTTATCAGCGACCAAAAGTTGCGAACTTTATCGTTGATGTTCTCTACTAAATCCTTTCAGCAAAAATATGGCAATATCGCGAAATGATCAAGTATGACACATAGAATGGACCTGCTATCCCCGTTTAAATACGAAAGTCGCATTTCAGTAGGCCTTTATGGTTAAATACATCTTTACCTGCATGCTGTCTTTTGCTGCATTGGGCATTGGGATCACGACAACCACCGCAGCAATGTGACCCCACAGTCACAGCCCTAAAGTCTACAGTTGTTGTTTTTTTACAGTGCATTACTGTAAATGGAAAAACAGCACCAATTTCATTTTTACTGTAAATTCCTTGTGACCGATCTGCTAGCTGTTGTACCGTAAAATGTATGGCATTGTTTTTACAGCATATAACTTTAAATGTAATTGTGGTACGACTGTTATTTTGCAGTACAATTTAGGATTGGCCAATTTTTTTTTTTACCGTAAAATCTTTTTTTTTCTAGTGCATTACTGTAAATGGTAAAACTGTACCACTGTTATTTTTATAATAAAATTCTGGCGACTGAGTTGCCAGTTTGTTTTTACTGTAAAATCTATGGTTGTTTTTAACAGTGCATTACTGTTAATTTAAAAAAATAGTACACATTTTATTTTCACGGTAAAATTTAGGCAACTGAGTTGCCAGTTTATTTTTTACCATACTTTTTTTTTTTACAGTGCAGTAGCAAAACATAAAAGTACATCTATTCAAAGTAATTAAACGGCCTCTTGTGAGAAAACTGGAGTGTAGAAAGATGGTGGCACTAGATTTAAAGGGGGATTGCACTTTTTATTTGTAATTTTGCCTATTGTACACAATCATTATGAAAGACATGATGGATGTGTTTTTTTTGCATTCTAAGTCAACGGGAGGTCCTCTATTCTGACCATAAAACCCAATAGAAAACCATCCAAAAACGCCAACAAAACTCCATTTACATTTCGTGACTTGAATATTAACCAAGTATTAGTGGTATTATAAGCGCTAACGCATATACATTATTTATAGCGGCGCCGCGATCACTAACGTGTGTGCCTATATTGACATTGACTAATCAGCTGCTTCCTCGTTTCCTTGCTCATCAAACTTTATTGTAGATCATAAATGGTGCCTCTCACCTATAGTAGCAGAATGAGGACATACTTGTTGGTACACTTCGACAGCTAATTTAGATGAGAACCACATGAAGACATTTGGGTCCGCCCTACTTTTTTTTGCATGGGAATATGTGAACAGCCTTGCAGTCGGCATCCTAATGATCACAGACATTGTATAGTAATGGATGTTTTATTATGTTTGTCTGCGGTGTGTAATAATCAGTGATAAAGGGAAAAAAAACGTACGTAGTGATGCGCTTGTGAAATTAATGCGCCGCGTATGCTAAATGATCAAAATACATAAATATTAAATGTTGTCATCATGTACAAAACCAGTGAAGTTGGCACGTTGTGTGAATCCTAAATAAAAAGAGAATACAATGATTTGCAAATCCTTTTCAACTTATATTCAATTGAATAGACTGCAAAGACAAGATATTTAATGTTTGAACTGAGAAACTTTTTGTTGTTGTTGCAAATAATCATTAACTTAAAATTTAATGGCAGCAACACATTGCAAAAAAAGTTAGTACAGGGGCATTTTTACCACTGTGTTACATGGCCTTTCCTTTTAACAACACTCCATAAACGTTTGGGAACTGAGGAGACCAATTGTTGAAGCTTTTCGGGTGGAATTCTTTCCCATTCTTGCTTGATGTACAGCTGAAGTTGTTCAACCACTTGACACCCATTGCATTCGGTCTCCCCTAGAGGGTGGGGGTTACCCACATATGAATGAAATACGTTTATTTCGGTCATATAATCAACCATCAACCATTAACCATTTTGTGTGACCAGTTTAAAAGTACAGACTATACATATACAGTATAACAATCATACACATTTACACACAAAAGGAAAAGAAAAGAAAAGAAAAAGCATGACCGAAAAAGGAATAGGCTGAAGCCAAAGCTTATATTTGCCTATCCTATACCTTCACTGAAAATAAGATTACCTGGAACATCAATGTTAAAAAAATTAAAAAAAAAATCAATGGGATGAAAGTAATTGTTACTATATTTTATAATTTTCAATTATCTCACCTTTCAATGTTTTCTTAAACCTTAACAAAGAAGTACATGTCTTCAACTCATCACTGAGCTTATTCCACCATTTAACTCCTAAAACTGAAATACATTTGTATTTAATATTCGTTCTTGCTTTACCTATTTCAAAAATCAATACCCCCCGTAAATTATGGGTTTCTCCTCTTAATTGAAATAACCTAAGAATACAAGCTGGAAGGCTGTTGTTCTTTACTCGAAACATAATTTCCATTGTTTTTAAAAACACAATATCTGAAAATTTTAACACATTAGAACTTATAAATAATGAATTGGTATGTTCATAGTAGCACGCTTTGTGTATTATTCTTATTACCCTTTTTTGAAGTTTAATTATTGGGTCTATGTTTGTTCTATAAACATTTCCCCAAACTTCAACACAATATATTAAATATGGAAAAATAAAAGAATAATATAACATATGCAAACATTTCTTATTCAGCATGTGTTTTACTTTATAAAGAATGGCAATGGATTTGGATATTTTTTCCCTTTATATATTCAATATGCGGTTTCCAACATAATTTATGATCAATTATTATTCCCAAGAATTTAGTTTCATATACTCTATCAATTTCCACTTGATTTAATTTTAGTTTTACTTCACGATTTGTTCTTGCACCACTAAACACCATAAATTTAGTTTTCTTATCATTTAATGATAACTTATTGATATCAAACCATATGCGGTCCTCTCCAAGGTTTCTCATAGTCATTCACATCGACGTCCCACTGGGGTGAGTTTTTCCTTGCCCTTATGTGGGTTCTGTACCGAGGATGTCGTTGTGGCTTGTGCAGCCCTTTGAGACACTTGTGATTTAGGGCTATATAAATAAACATTGATTGATTGATTGATTGAACAGTCCGGGAGGTATTTTAGGCTTCATATTGCGGCTCACATTTTCAATGAGAGACATGCCTAGACTACAGGCAGGCCACTCTAGTACCCACACTCTTTTACTTTGAAGCCACGCTGTTGTAACACATGCAGAATGTGGCTTGGCATTGTCTTGCTGAAATAAGCAGGGGCGTCCATGAAAAGACGTTGCTTGGATGGCAACATATGTTGCTTCAATACCTGTATGTACCTTTCAGCATTAATGGTGCCTTCATAGATGTGTAAGTTACCCATGCCTTGGGCACTAATATACCCTCATACCATCACAGATGCTGGCTTTTGAACTTTGCGCCTAGACTTGTCTGGCTGGTTCTTTTTCTCTTTGGCCTGGATGACACGACGGTTTCCAAAACCAGTTTTAAAATGAAAAAAAAAAAAAAAGTGGACTCGTCAGACCACAGAACACTTTTCCACTTTGCATCAGTGCATCTTTGATGAGCTCGGGCCCAGCAAAGCCAGTGGCGCTTCTGGGTGTTGTTGATAATTGGCTTTCGATTTGCATAGTAGAGTTTTAACTTGTACTTAAAGATGTAGCGACGAACTGTAGTTACTGACAGTGTTTTTCTGAAGTGTTCCTGAGTCCATGTGGTGATATCCTTTACATACTGATGTCGGTTTTTGATGCAGTACCTGGAGCCTGAGAGATCGAAGGTTACAGGCATTCAATGTTGGTTTTCGGCCCTGTCGCTTACGTGCAGTGATTTCTCTAGATTCTCGGAACCTTTTGATGATATTACGGACCGTAGATTGCAATAGCTCGTTGAGAAATGTTGTTCTTAAACTGTTTAACAATTTCCACACGCATTTGTTCACAAAGTGGTGACCCTCGCTCCCATCCTTGTTTGTGAATGACTTTCATTTCATGGAAGCTGCTTTTATACCCAATCATGGATTCCAATTAGCCTGTTCACCTGTGGGACGTTCCAAATAACTGTTTGATGAGCATTTCTCAACTTTTAAAAGCATGTTGCAGGCATCAAATTTCAAATGAGCTACTATTTGTAAAAAATAAAGTTTACCAGTTCGAACGTTAAGTATCTTAGCTTTGTTTTATCGGTAACAAAGCATATTCTAGGTAATTTTGCCCTAAATTAAGACATTTTAAGCATAAAATGGCTAAATGAACTAATGATACCAATACTACAGTAGGACTGACCGTGATTTTCAGCATCATGGCCACTGATTGTTTTTTTTCTTCTTTAATTTGTTTTTACTTGTTTCTTTCATTTTAAAAGCTTGTAATTTGATTACCTTTAATTGTTTCTTTTTATGTGCAGCACTCTGGAAACCGTTTTGTTGTTAACAGTGCTATATAAATAAAGGGGATTGGATTGGATTGGATAAGCCTCAGGCAGCATTATCAACATTAGCATGCTAACTTTTTTGGCTGATTTTGCAGCCGAACGCCTTAATGACTTGGTACTTGATACATGCTAACTGGTGATTGACTGATTGAGACTTTTATTAGTAAATTGCACAGTACAGTACATATTCCGTACAATTGACCACTAAACGGTAACACCCGAATAAGTTTTTCAACTTGTTTAAGTCGGGGTCCACGTTAATCAATTCAAGGTAGCGTGCTAACGTTTGCATTCTAGCATGTTAGCGTTAACATTCTAGCATGCTAACTTTACAGCATGGTAATTTTTTTTTAGCCAATTGTGCAGCCGGACACCTCAGAATCATATGACTTGGTACTTGACACATGCTAACTGTTAGCATGCTAATATTAGCATTCTAGCATGCTAATGTTAACATTCTAGCATGCTAACTTTAGCACATTTAGGTACATTTTAAGACTAGTTTAATTTAGAACACCATTTTGTACACGATATAGAAGATGGTCCCCGCTCCATCTCTGTTTGGCCTTGATAATGTTGAAGACACCTGCTGTAAAATTATAAAATTAATAACATTTTGGACTGAAAGTCAGCAAATATGGCTCCTTGTCAGATATTTCTATATGTTTACAAATAGAGATGTCCGATAATGGCTTTTTTGCCGATTATCTGATATTGTCCAACTCTTAATTACCGATTCCGATATCAACCGATACCGATATATACAGTCGTGGAATTAACACATTATTATGCCTAATTTTGTTGTGATGCCCCGCTGGATGCATTAAACAATGTAACAAGGTTTTCCAAAATAAATCAACTGAAGTTATGGAAAAAAATGCCAACATGGCACTGCCATATTTATAATTGAAGTCACAAAGTGAATTATTTTTTTTAACATGCCTCAAAACAGCAGCTTGGAATTTGGGACATGCTCTCCCTGAGAGAGCATGAGGAGGTTGAGATGGGTGGGGTTGGGGTGGGGGTGGGGGGGGGGGGGGGTAGTTGGTAGCGGGGGTGTATATTGCAGCAATATATTGTATATTGGTAGTGCTGCAAGGGGTTCTGGGTATTTGTTCTGTTGTGTTTATGTTGTGTTACGGTGCGGATGTTCTCCCGAAATGTGTTTGTCATTCTTGTTTGGTGTGGGTTCACAGTGTGGCGCATATTTGTAACAGTGTTAAAGTTGTTTATACGGCCACCCTCAGTGTGACCTGTATGGCTGTTGACCAAGTATGCATGGATTCACTTGTGTGTGTGAAAAGCCGTAGATATTATGTGATTGGGCCGGCATGCAAAGACAGTGCCTTTAAGGTTTATTGGCGCTCTGTACTTCTCCCTACGCCCGTGTACCACTCCGTAGAGCGGCGTTTTAAATAGTCATAAATTTTACTTTTTGAAACCGATACCGATAATTTCCAATATTACATTTTAAAGCATTTATCGGCCGATAATATCGGCAGTCCGATATGATCGGACATCTTTATTTATAAACATAGCGGTCACCATAATTATAACATAACTGAGCAAAATCTAGAACAGGAATTGTTTTCTTGCTATTGATTTATTTAATAATATTTATGTTGAACAGTTTATTTAATAACAGCAATTAACGATAGAGATGTGAATCTTACAACAACTCATGATTTGATTTGTTTCCGATTTTTGGGTGATGATTCGATTCAAAATCGATTCTCAATTCGCCAGATTCCTCGGAATATACTAGGTCTAGAAATTATACGAAAACCATAGCAAAACAGGGTGTAGGTCTCAAGGTTGGCAAGTATGGGTTTACGTCAACCGACTACGGACGTTCGCATACGGGGCTGGCGGCGGCGTACAAACTTCACTTCCGTCCGTATACACGTCAAAAAATTCCGCGCCACTACTCTCCCAGTCAGAACGAATCATCACCAACATCTCACCCCTTGTGTTTACAATTATAACGCTTCCAGTTGTATCTTTCTTCAATGTGAGAGTTTGTCATGCCTCGACAAAGCCTGACTCAAAATGGCTGCCACCCTTCTCTTGAACATCTATTATACTTTGTTATCTTTTAAAATGTGAGTTGAATACAATAATTTGGCATTAATTAAATTAATTTACTGGTAGTTAGTTTCTTCCTGTGTTCGTGCTGTATTGTAGTGGTCCCCAACCTAACCCACGGACCGATTGGGACCGGGCCGCACAAGAAATTAAAAACAAATATATATATATATATATATATATATATATATATATATATATATATATATATATATATATATATATATATATAATTTTTTTTTTTAATTTATTTATTTATTTTTTTAATTAAATCAACACAAAAAAACACAATATACACATTATATATCAATATAGATCAATACAGTCTGCAGGGATACAGTCCGTAAGCAAACATGATTGTATTTCTTTATGATTTTCAATTTTCAAGCGTTGACCGGTCCGCAGCTACAAAAAGGTTGGGGACCACTGCTGCATTGGATGGATGGATGGAAGGCCACACTGCTCTCTAGCGGCTTGTGTGTGTTATTGCACCAAACATTATTGCCTTATTGCATTATTCATTCTTTACACACATAATGTAGCATTTTTATCATCTTGAACACAAAGTTGCATATAATAACACGAAATGATAGTAAAGTGAGGATTAAGTGCAGTTTATAAATCATAATGCAGTGTTTTGACTCACTGGCTGTTATCCAGCTGTGGCTGCTGTGAGACAAAGAAACTTCTGGCACATGCTGAAAAGGTTTGACGAAAGCTCCTTGCGAAACTTCCCCTCTTCTTAAAAAAAACCCAGTGCAAACGTTAATATGAAAGGCAGGAAATGCACACAGAGAAGAACATTCCTGCTCTAGTATTCCTAATGTTGCTAATGAATACCATGATGCTGCTTGTTCAAGTAAGTACAAGATTTTAACTCTTTGTGTGACTTAAGGCCAAGATGAAAGATACTGCACGGAAGTAGACATTAAAGCCCGGGTTTACTGTAATATTTGAATAAACATACTGTGTATTGTTAGAAGACGACTTTAAAAAGGCCCAGTGGTTTCTCCAAAGACGTGACATCATGACACTGCTGCTCGCAATTTTCCACTGGGAAGATTTGACATTTGAATTGCAGCGTAAGCAAAACGGATTAGTCAAGGGGCTGCTGCAAAATTTGAGCCGCTCATTTTGGAAAGTTCATCACGCTGCTGCCCGAAACTTTTCAGAGATTTGACATTTTAATTGCATTGTAAGCAAAATGGTTGAAACAACATGCTTTTTGACATTGTTTATTCAATGTTAGGTTGTGACATAGTTTAAGTTAAGTTAAAGTACCAATGATTGTCACACACACACTAGGTGTGGTGAAATTTGTCCTCTGCATTTGACCCATATTCACCTCCCGTGAGCAGCAGCGGTAGCCACGCCCGGGAATCATTTTTGGTTATTTAACCCCCAATTCCAACCCTTGATGCTGAGTGCCAAGCAGGGAGGTAATGGGTCTCATTTCTATAGTCTTTGGTATGACTCGGCCGGGGTTTGAACTCACAACCTACCAATATCAGGGCGGACACTCTAACCACGAGGCCGCTGACCTTTGAAATGTCATCTAATTTGCATAATTGGCCATTGGCACATATGCATGTAATTTTTTGAAAAGGCTAAAACAAGAAATTAAATATATACCTACACCAGACCTGGGCAAATTAAGGCCCGTTAAGATTTTCAATTTGGCCCGCCGGACATTCCAAAATAATATTTTTAGCTCTTTTACGGCATGGCGTAGTGGGTAGAGCAACCGTGCCAGAAACCTGCGGGTTGCAGGTTCGCTCCCCGCTTCTTACCATCCAAAAATCGCTGCCGTTGTGTCCTTGGACGGGACACTTCACCCGGTGCCTCTCACACCGGTGAATTGAATGGCAAATTGCAGCCACGCTTCCGTCAGTCTACCCCAGGGCAGCTGTGGCTATGAAAGTGGCTTACCACCACCAGGTGTGAATGATTGATGGGTTCTACATGTAAAGCGACTTTGGGTACCTAGAAAAGCGCTATATAAATCCCAGTTATTATTATTACTATTATTTAAGATGGAAACTGTAGTTGCCATTATGATGTGCAGTGATGTTTTCAAATTAGCGTAAGTCTTGAACTATACAAAGTATTTCAATGGTTGGGATCTGCGCTTTTGCATGATATACTAGTTACTATGGTAATCTAAGTCACAGCAGCTCAGACGAGGCACCAAGCAGTGTGGGTGGGGAGCGTTTCCACAGAGTGTTTCCAGGGCGGCCAGGCTGAAATGCAGGTGTCAGGGACAGACGCGGAAGAAAGTTCTAAAGCTTAGTGATATATCACATATATCAGATTGTAGGTGGGGTTTTTTTTTACCCTTCGCGTTCATATTTCGCTGGGTTTGTTGCATTTTTGTTGCGTTTCGCTTGATTGTAAAATATGTCAATCGAGAAGGGGTGTGACATTCATATATAGTCAATATTCAGTGTTTTATCGTTCATAGTTAATATTGTAAATCCCACATTCTTTATTTTCATGTATATTCTGGGTGTTTCATTCAGTAAAAAATTTTAATTCCATTCCGTTTTTAATGCGGTCTGTCATAACGTTTTTAGCATTCAATCAGACATTATTGTGAGGTTTTGCATTAGTGTTCCTAAAAATAGATATACCGGCCCCCAGACACATTTTTTTCTCAAAATTTGGCCCCCTGAGTCAAAATAATTGCCCAGGCCTGACCTAGGCACACATCTTTATCCATCCATCCATTTTCTACCGCTTATTCCCTTTGGAGTCGCGGGGGGCGCTGGAGCCTATCTCAGCTACAATCGGGCGGAAGGCGGGGTACACCCTGGACAAGTCGCCACCTCATCGCAGGGCCAACACAGATAGACAGACAACATTCACACTCACATTCACACACTAGGGCCAATTTAGTGTTGCCAATCAACCTATCCCCAGGTGCATGTTTTTGGAGGTGGGAGGAAGCCGGAGTACCCGGAGGGAACCCACGCAGTCACAGGGAGAACATGCAAACTCCACACAGAAAGATCCCGAGCCCGGGATTGAACCCAAGACTACTCAGGACCTTCGTATTGTGAGGCAGATGCACTAACCCCTCTACCACCGTGCTGCCCACACATCTTTATGTTATTACTTATTTGTATCAACATTTCAGCTTTTTCTCGTTACATTACACCTTTTTGCTCAGATTCTTTTTTAATTTTTGCCGTTTTTTGTTTAATTATGGCCACTGTGCCTAAAATTGGGTAGAGTAGACAAACATTGTACCCAAGAGTGGCGTTACTTTTCAGTAAGAGAGACATTACTACAGCATGTACTACAAAAGATGCACATTTTACAGTCACTTATGACGTTATAACAGGGCTAATATTAGCAGCGAAAACAAACATAAAAAAACATCTACAACGTGTTTGCTCTAGTTGGAAGTGGAATTGTTGTAGAGTAATATGTGAACAGATTATGATATAAATGTTGTTTTTCATAGTTTGTGAGAAAACATTGAATAGTTATGACATCGTGTCCCTTTTTACAGTGTGTCGTCTGAGTGTGATCATGTGACTGCCGGGCTGTGTTTGATTAGTGAAAAGGAGTCAAAAATCACTAGTGCTTATGTTGGATTGGTGAAACAGAGTCATGTGACAGTGCCCGCTGGATGACGTTTCTCTAACGAGCCAAGAGTACGTCTTTGAAAGCAATAATTATTATAAAGAAATATAATGAGATAAACAAAGGTAGCGATTGGAATGAAACCCAATGTAATGGAGTAAAATTAGAGATGTCCGATAATGTCGGACTGCCAATAAACCTTAAAGGCCCAATCACATCATATCTACGGCTTTTCACACACACAAGTGAATGCATGCATACTTGGTCAACAGCCATACAGGTCACACTGAGGGTGGTCTTTTAAACAACTTTAACACTGTTACAAATATGCGCCACACTGTGAACCCACACCAAACAAGAATGACAAACACATTTCGGGAGAACATCCGCACCGTAATGCAACATAAACACAACAGAACCAATACCCAGAACCCCTTGCAGCACTAACTCTTCCGGGACGCTACAATATACACCCTCTGCTTGCTTCTCTTGGACTGCTTTTGTATGAGTCATTGCGCGTATGCCAAACATTTTATTTTGGCATTTGGGAAAACGTTTTTTTATACCTAAACTCTGTAATTGTGAAAAATATAGACAATTGTCAAACAAATGTGTTTGTGGTGTTCTTGTCATATTTTTTGCTTTGAAGAATTTTACTGTGAGGAAATTGCAAACAGCACCTTGAAGTTCCGTGTTTTATTTTCCTATATTCAAACACAGTGTTACCGTTCAAACGGTGTGTAAGGTTACAGTGGCCAAACATATTTAAACATACTGGTTAAATAACACTTCGGCCTTGTTTTTAATGAATACTTGGGCATACTATGCTACTGTATTTTAATGTTGGTCATTATGGCGGTATTTGGAGAGTCAAGGTTTTCTGAGGTGGTACCTGGTGAAAAAAGTTTGCGAACCACTGATCTAGAGGGGTCTAAGTAGTGGCTAAATATAGCAAAAAGTTGCTAAATTGGCAACACTGATCCCTCCTGCTACATCTTTTTATTCTCTGGTAGACCAGAGATGCATATGAGCTATTTTAAGAAGCAAACGTATGTTTAATTCTAAGTAAATGTTTGCTGATCACATTTGTAATCCACATGTTTCAAACAGCAACAAACTTATTATTGTGTATGAACAATTTACAATTTCAGGCCTGACCCTATCCTCAATGCAGAACAGGTGGGGGACCCCATGTAAAATAAATCAATTAATGAGGGATACAGGACGTTTCATATGAAATATTACTGCAAACGTATTCCTAGCCCTTTCCTGCTCTGTCACTGATAGGAATATAATGGCAAATTTCTCCATGAAGTTTCAGTGGCTCTTGTGGCGCAGAGAAACAGTGGCTGCTTTGAAGGGTAAAATGTACAGAGTTAGGATGTTTTAATTATTTTAAATACATTATTTCACGATAATTTGTTTTTGTACAAAACATGCATAAACTATTCAAGTCTGATTAAAAATATATAAAAATCGGTTCTCATAAATAAAGTGTGAACATGTTTGGTAATGGGGGTGGGGAGACCTATAAATAACATTCTGCTTAGGGCCCCAGTATAGACTGAGTGCTATATAAATAATATAACATAATACATTATAAGTATAAGACATGATATGATAACAAAATAAAACAATTTATTACTAGAATAATTACTATTATTATACGGATTACTAGTCCCTAAAACTATCACTTATAACATCCATCCCATCCATCCATCCATTTTCTACCGCTTATTCCCTTTTGGGGTCGCGGGGGGCGCTGGAGCCTATCTCAGCTACAATCGGGCGGAAGGCGGGGTACACCCTGGACAAGTCGCCACCTCATCGCAGCACTTATAACATATTTCCTGAATTTGTCAATAATATAACAATATTAACTAACCAACAAATAACAAACATATATTGGTGAAAATAACCAAAGAACTGAAATGTATCAATCTTTTCACGCTAGTATCGACCTGATGCCACACGTCACTATCGACATTTGGGTCACACCGCTCAAACCAGATCGTCTCCTCTTAATAAGAAAAAGAAAAGGATGATTTTACTTTCACTTATTCACTGAACGGCGGAACACAAACGCGTCTCAGCTTGCTGTCAACCTACGCGACACATTCTTAACTCAGTAAGTCCAATCTTTAATCGAATCTTTTGAACTATTTGTTTAATGTTTAATGCAAGAACAATGCGAGCTTTAATTCGTGTTGGCTTTTGTGTTTTGTCGCCTTTTTGATGCGATGTCTTAGTGTAGCAAAACAGCGTAACTGGTTCAGTTGACTTTTAATACACGTCGTTAAAAATGTTGACTAGATGTGCAAAATAAAAAATAATACCACCGTAGACTCATTAGTAGCAGATACTTTTTTGTAATTATGTTTGAACAAATTGTAATTATTGATCAATGTAACGAGGACGACACGTAAGTGGGCAAAACAAGTTTAGTTTAGTTATAATACACGTCGTTAAAATGTTGAGTAATTGTGTAAAGTCAGTAAATGTATGTATACAATTTCCCTTCACAATGTACGCTTTATGCCTGGGAACGTCATATTTTTTAGATTTACTGGAACTGTGAACGCATCATGAATACGCTTCTTCCGGATCATGTGACATCAACAATGACTCGTCTAATAATACAATAATCATCATCGTAATTGTAAAAATATATGTAAAATAGTAAATATATTTAACATATTGTATTTAAAATATAATAATTATCAAAAGTATATAAATGCATTGGACATCAACAATGACTAATGATAATCATCCATCCATCCATCCATTTACTACCGCTTGTCCCTTTCGGGGTGGCGGGGGTTGCTGGAGCCTATCTCAGCTGCATTCGGGCGGAAGGCGGGGTACACCCTGGACAAGTCGCCATCTCATCACAGGGCCAACACAGATAGACAGACAACATTCACATATAATCATCAATTGTTAAAATATACAGGATGTAAAATAGTATTTGAATACATTTAAAATAATAATCTATTATAATGACACAATATTAATCATCACAATTGTAAAAATATCTTAGAGCTTTAAAAAAAAGTATTTAGAAATGTATATATTTTAAAATTTTCAATTAGTGACATTAACAGTGATTATAGAGGCATCTTCTAATCATGATAATAATCATCACTATAATTGTAAAAATAAATTATGTAAAATAGTATTTCAATATATCTTAAATGATAATGAACTTTAAAGTATATAATAATAATTGAAATATATACAATTGGTGACATTAACAAATACTAAATGTATGGTTAAAAATGATATTAACATTATAACTGCAAAATACATATGTAAAACACTTCAAATACAAATTAGGATAATAATATATTTGAAAATATATTAGAGGAATATAGAGTCATTCTTTGCCATCGCACTTCAACGTTTGCGCCTTAATGCTATCACTGTTTTTTAAGCATATTCTAGGTATTTTTCGCCTAAATTAAGCATAAAAATGACTAAAGTATATATCAACATGTATAGTATTGGTCACTAGATGAGACCAAACCAGTCAGAGTGTGCTGTTAAGTAACGTGGCCACTGATTGGCTCAGCCTCAGACAGCCTATTGAATTCAAGGAGTGTAAAGGTGACTATGTGGGTGTTATTTCATGTCTTGAGGGCTCTCGTAATTTTAAAAACTGTATTTAGGAAGTCATAAACAGTATTTTATGCTCTATATCATATACGTTTATAATTATTAATTCCTATTTCATGGAAATTAATTTACCATTGTCAGGTATGTACCAATGTACAACTATAAACAAAGGTTTATGCAAAATTAAAAATAATCAAATAATATAAAAAATCTAACTGACTTACATTTTTCAACACAGGTTGGTTGTTGTCCACTTGCAGCCATGATGGTGCCAGCCATCTTGAGGCTGTACATCATCGGAACCGCCCTGGCCATCTTCGCCTTCATTTTCAAACTTGCAGATTGCATCGGCGGCCTGATGTACGTGCAGGACCGCCACTGGATCCTGGAGGTGCAAGGTGGTCCCACACAGAGGCAGCTCCCACGCTCCATCAGCCACCGGGGGGGATCCTCTGTGGACAAAGGCGTGGACACATGATGAGAGAGGACACGGAGTCAGTCGGTGACGTTATTCCTTCTGTGCACTTTGGAACTATGTGCCAGCCGAAGACCTGTACTACTGGATGCTGTGACTCAGCCCAAAAACCAAAGAAAGACATTTAGAGGGCTAAAAGGTGGATTATACATCACTGCATATCATATCAACACATACCAGGGTAAAAGGAGTCATGTGCCGCTGTTTGAAATGTCAGAGAAACAAGATTCTGGAGTAGAAGTTGTGAGGATAGAAAAAAACAAAATCCACGGTTTCTGAAAATGCACTGAATGGGAAAGTTCTGGAAAAAGCCCATAAAAAGTTGTAGTGTAGCCTGACTCACGTAGCAAAACAGGAAATATTTAAAAAAAAAAGTCAGGAGTGTAACGTTACATGTATTTGTAATGTTTTTAATTGTAATGTTTTTATTATCTTTTTTAAATCAAATGGTGAATATAGCGTATGTTACGCGTGAATATGGCGTATGTTACACAGTGTAAATGGAGTGCTGTTACATGGCTACAAAATGATGTCTGTTACAGACGTCTTCCCGCCTATGTATTGCTGTATGTATTTGACACTGATGATTGTACAGACGTAAATACACTATGATGTGGAACATGACATTACTTGGGTTGTCGCTTAACCAAACTGACATATACCACATACAAATATATAACATAGCGTATTATTATAGTTAACAGAGGAAAATGTCTACAATGGGACGACTTGATAAACATGTATGTTATTATGACGTAAAGTGTATGTAAGGCTTCCCAGCTGGAATGATGAAGTAAATAAGAAATATCGAGAGGAGCCAGATGAGATGGTTCGGGGATCTGGTCAGGATGCCACCCGTACGCCTCCCGACGGAGGTGTTTAGGGCATGTCCGACCGGCAGGAGGCCACGGGGAAGACCCAGGACACGTTGGGAAGACTATGTCTCCCGGCTGGCCTGGGAACGCCTCGGGATCCCCCGGGAGGAGCTGGACGAAGTGGCTGTGGAGAGGGAAGTCTGGGCTTCTCTGCTTAGGCTGCTGCCCCCGCGACCTGACCTCAGATAAGCGGAAAAAAATGGATGGATGGATGGATGGATAACAATACAGTCTGGTTACTATGAATACTGCAATTTATGGGTGAAACTAAAAATAATAATAATAAAGTCCATTCACGTCAGCAATTCAACTTCAAATGTGAAACTACGCTGAGCAAAAATGTAAACGCCACATTTTTGTTTTTGCTCCCATTTTTCATGAGTTGAACGGAAAGATCTACAACTTTTACTATATACACAAAAGACCCCTGCCGCTCAAATATTTTTCACAAATCTGTCTAAATCTGTGTTAGTGAGCACTTCTTCTTTGCCAAAAGAGCCTTAGACACATAAATAGTATATATTTTTTTTAATAAAATTGTTATTATCACACCTCTGCATAACATTGTATCCTAATTAACACAAATAAAAAAGAAAGAAATATAGATCAACTTAAAGAGTAACTTTACTAAAAAAAATTTAGTCTGTAATAGAACATATTTAAAGTGCATTCATTTGCTTTAAATAAAAACATATCCTTATTTAAACTGAAAACATCAAATAATACATTCCAATTGATTACCAAAATTATCCCAGGAGCACAATATATAAAACAATTTAACCTACAAAACAAAAAGTAAATAAACAATGTGTGCTGTTTTTTTTGTTGTTTTTTTTAATGTTTGAAGCATGATACTGATAAAGGTCATTCACGTGCCCCCACTATTTGAGAATGATAGTAACAGTACTCTTACTTGAGTAACATTTTTGGCTACTCTATACCACCTCTGCTTTTTCCACATTTGATTTACTTTATTTCCAAAGTATTAGTGGAGTTATATAGGTCTCCCTCATGGTCAATTATTGCTACTGCACTATTTAAAAGATGTAAAGGGGTTGAGGCATTTGTGATGAAGGCCTATATAAATAAACTTTGATGAATTAATATAGTAAATATGTAAAATTGTAGTTCTTTTTATGGCTGTATATGAGTAGATTTTAAACCTATAGCTGTAGTTTTACTTTCTGTTTTTGAATAGCTCCAAATTAGAGGTAATCCAAAAATGTTTTATCTTGGAAACTCACTCCTACTACACACAAAGATCGTCAATTCTGTAAAGACTTCCTTATATTGTAAAGAAGTAAAATGGCGGCAGTGGAGCCCACATCTCGTCCAGGGAGGTCACATGGCTTCTCTCCGGCAGGTGAGGGAGATGCGGGCTCAAACACCTGCTGGACTCCACGCAGCACTTTCCATGTAAATGACCCGTCCCAGCTCTTCCCTCCCCACTCCCACACCTGCTCCCGGCAGACTCACTTGGGACTCGGGGACACGGCCGCCCACGGACACCTCCACTGGGGCTCCTGAGTGGTTCTGGCACCGGTCATGGTCTGGAGGAGGGTCGTGGTGCTCGGCGGTTTACTGCTGCTTCAATGCGGGGACGGACGCAGGATGCCGCCGCCGCCGCCGTCGACGCCTCATGGCGGGGCTCGGTTGGACGCGGCGCGGAGTCACGTCCGGAGGGACGCCGGCACTTCCAGGGCTCCCAGCGGGGCTTCCTTCGACTCTTGCCGGGTCAACCTGACGCCTGCGGAGCATGAAGTTCTGGATGACAACACACATGAGGTGAGGTGGGTTTGACTTGTGCGGAATATGTACACTAACAGTCAATGGACAGGGGACAAAGTCCACTTGTTTTTGACAATTATTACATATTGTATGTCTTTTTGCTCTTAGACTGGTTTTAATGGTGACGATGGCTCTTACGTCATCCTCACATGGGTGGGCGATGGCACAGGGGTGAGTATCACCAGCAACATGTTGCATTTGCTTATAGTAGCTATTTGCCCACCAAATCTTTGAGGCAAATATATCTCTGTCCGATGAAAAGCACGTATACGTCCTTTTTATTTCATCTTTCTCTTCAATCAGAAACACTAAGAAAATGTTATGTCGCTTGATTGCAAAGACGAAAACCTCAGAAAAAGGTTTTCATTAAAAAGGCATATTTTTATATAGTCTAACACAGTGTTTTTCAACCTTTTTTGAGCCAAGGCACATTTTTTGCGTTGAAAAAATCCGGAGGCACATCACCAGCAGAAATCGTTAAAAAAGGAAACTCAGTTGACAGTAAAAAGTTGTTGTCGCAATTGTCGGGTATGAATTCAAACCATAACCATAACCAACCATGCATCACTATAGCACTAGTCTCAAAGTAGGTCTACTGTCACGACCTGTCACATCCCGCCGTGACTTATTTTGAGTTTTTCTGTGTTTTCCTGTGTGTGGTGTTTTAATTCTTGTCTTGCGCTCCTATTTTGGTGTTAATTGTCATGTCATGTACGGATGTACTTTGTGGACGCCGTCTTTGCTCCACAGGAAGTCTTTGCTGTCGTCCAGCATTCTGTTTTTGTTTACTTTATAGCCAGTTCAGTTTTAGTTTTGTTCTGCATAGCTTTCCCTAAGCTTCAATGCCTTTTCTTAGGGGCACTCACTTTTTGTTTATTTTTGGTTTAAGCATTAGATACCTTTTTACCTGGACACTGCCACCCGCTGTTTCCGACATCTACAAAGCAATTAGCTACTGGCTGCCACCAACTGATATGGAAGAATATTACACGGTTACTCCGCCGAGCTCTAAGCAGCACCGACACTCAACAACAACACATCATTTGCAGACTATAATTACTGGTTTGCAAAAAATATTTTTAACCCAAATAGGTGAAATTAGATAATCTCCCACGGCACACCAGACTGTCTCACGGCACACTGGTGTGCCGCGGCACAGTGGTTGAAAAACACTGGTCTAACACAGGGGTGTCTAACTCATTTTAGCTCAGGGACCACATGGAGGAAAATCTATTCCCTGGTAAAATCATGGCAATAAAATGTAAAAACAAAGACAACCTCAGATTGTTTTCTTGGTCTTACTTTGGCCAACAATAGAACAAGCACATTCTGAAAATGTACACATCACAAATAATCCACTTGGCAAAACACTTCAAGTTAGTTGAAAAGTCTAAGGAAAGGAATGGTGCAGTTTCAAAAACACCATGAAGAACACAATGAACTTGGACTTTGTCTCAGGTTTTTTTTTTTTACAAATCCATTAAACCTTCACCACTTCCTGTTTAGGATTCTCACGTTCACCATTAAAAACATTTGGAAAAGCAACCAAGTGTTTCCTCAAACTACAGCGTTGGTGAAATCCGCAACTGCCACAACACATTCATTTATCATCATTCAAACCTAACAATTATAATATCACTGACCGATCAAAAGCATGTATGTCCACTTTTTATTTAATCTTTCTTTTCAATCAGAAACACTAAGAAAATGTTATGTCACTTGATTGCAAAGATGAAAACCTCAGAAAATAGTTTTCATTAAAAAGCCTTATTTTTATATAGTCTAACACAGGAGTGTCTAACTCATTTTAGCTCAGGGGCCACATGGAGAAATATATATTCCCTGGTAAAATCATGGCAATAAAACTTAAAAATAAAGACAACTTCAGATTGTTTTCTGGGTCTTACTTTGGCCAACAATAGAACAAGCACTTTCTGAAAATTTACACATCACAAATAATCCACTTGGCAAAACACTTCAAGTTGTCAAGGTGACATACTGTAACTACAAACTTATCCAATGTGAACATAGTAGATTTAAGCGTGAAATAATATGGAACAAACACAACAAATGTAGAAACACACATTTTTACAATTAAATTTAGGGTGCGCATCGTGCATTTAACCAATTGAAAGCGCTGCACGGAACTCTAACTACAAAGATGATGGTCAAGTTGACTTAAAATCATCGTACCATTTCGTTAGTTTATCCGTTGAGTGGATAAATTACAATTGAAGAAGGTATTGTGCGACGATACTGCCGCCATCTGCTGCCAGCCACAACAGGAGCGCTTCAAGTCAGCTGACATGTCATCTTTAAACACTGTCATGTGTGACGTGGGTTACACTTGAATTGCTGTTGCGACACCCAGTGGACACATTTAGAAGAGCAGTTTCTTTCATAAAAATAAAAAATGCAGCTAATTTTTATATTTAGCAAATTGATCTTACGGGTCGCAGGCCGGAGGAAACCTGTTCGTGGGCCTGATACGGCCCACGAGCCGTACGTTTGACACCCCTGTTCTATCATCAAATCAAGCACAGGATATTTTAGACATATACTGCGTGGGTTCCCTCCGTGTACTCCGGCTTCCTACCACCTCAAAAGACATGCACCTGGGGATAGGTTGATTGGCAACACTAAATTGGCCCCAGTGTGTGAATGTGAGTGTGAAAGTTGTCTATCTGTGTTGGTCCTGCGATGAGGTGGCGACTTGTCCAGGGTGTACCCCGCCTTCCGCCTGAATGCAGCTGAGATAGGCTCCAGAACCCCCCGCAACCCCAAAAGGGACAAGCGGTAGAAAATGGATGGATACTTAGAAATATACTTACAATATATCACTGCAGTGAAAACCATGTATGTCCAAATGTTGTTGTTTTTTCACCGAAAACAGTAAAAACAACTAACTTTTTTGGAGATACATGTTTTTTATTGTACAGTTGTGATTATTTATTGTATAGTTATCTTTTACCACTAGCAAGATAAAACATAACTAAAACTACAAGTTATACAGTTTTTTTCCTGGTCTCAAACTAAGACCCCCTTCGCCCCTGACTGAAACACATTTCGTTGTAATTTATTTAGTGCAATCACAAACAGTTCCATTCAATTCCATGTGGTGGTATACATGCTTTTTATTGGGCTGCGATGATATTTTTGTGTGAAATCACCAATCTTTCTCACACCAAATATTTTAGACAAATCACTATCAGTGAAAACTGTGCATCTCCAAATGTTTTCTTTCATCAGAAAGAAGAGATTTTGAGGTATTTTTTTTTAGTCTGAAATTATTTTGATTTAGTTTGGTTAGCTTTTGGTGCTCAAACTCAAAATAATATGAATGTCCTTGCTCTTGTTATGCTATTTTTGCGTAAAAAACAACAACAAACAAACAAAAATACATATATATATATATATATATATATATATATAGTAATATTATAGTAATATTATGGATATATAACTAATAATTATTAGAATTGAATAATAAGAGCATGTGAAAGTTCAACTCCTACCTTGTTTTTTTTGTGACTGCTTCCTTAAAGTTTCGTAATCAATCAGAAATATCAAGCTGCTAAATTGTGCCAAACATGGATTAGTGTGGAGAGTTTTGTTTATTTTTTTCCCATCATGCCTTGGATTTAAATGGGTGTACAGTAATTTAGATTTTTTTTTTATGGTGGTTAGCTGTTTTTTTTTATAATATCCACATAGTTCACTTAGCAAGTTGTGTTATATGTGACATTTTTGTTGACTTTTTGTGCTGGTTTAAAAAAAAATAATTCTGCGCCGTGTCTAGGGAAGGTTGTTTGGAGTGGGTCATATAAGTAAATGCTTTTGAATGGTCACTGGCCTGCGTACCTCAGACTGTCCATAAAATGGTGACAAGTAACTACGACTCAAACCGCCAAGTACTTAACCTTAACATGTAAACACCCTGCCTGGCCAGATTGCTTGAAATTGAAGTTGCTGGCGGGCTGCAATTGGCCCGCGGGCTGTAGTTTGGGTACCCCTGGTTCAGGTGTACCAACTTGGTGGTGCACCTCAACAAATCAAGCAGAAATAATTTGGGACATAATGCTTTCCAACGGTAATAGTCTGAATTATAAGAACCCAACATCACAGTTTGGTCACCAAAGTCCATTTTGTAGCACGTTGGTATCTTTATGACAGGTCATCCTGGTGTTGTCCACCATCAACACCCCCTTAGACACGTTCCTGGAAGGCGGTTCGTCTCGACTGTACAGAAGGTGAGTTCATGGTAACTTCAGGTGAGACAACACAGAAATGATCTGATGTTGCTTTCCCATCAGTACGGATTACGGAAAGTCCTTCCACGACATCTCTCAAAGCATCAACCACACCTTCATCAAAGAGGAGTTTGGCGTCAGCGTGGGGCCGGGAAGTTCTGTGAGTTGCAACAACCTCCACTACAAACAGGAAGTGATGTAATATAACGCTGACATTGCATATGTTTGGCTGACAGGTGATACTGACAGCAGACACCCCAGTGGTGGACCACCCAGGAGGCATCATCTTCACCTCCAATGACGCTGGCGCCACCTTCCGCTTCACCCAGCTTCCCTTCCACCTGGCACAGCCCATCACCTACCACTTCCTCAACCCGGACTACCTGGTGGCGCTCAGCATCGACGTGAGTCACTTTTCTTTTCTTTTTGTTTTGCTCCGTACTGCAGCGTGCGCACGCCTCGAAGAAGAAGGTAAACAACCTGTGTGTTCCTGTTCCTGACTTGCAGGGCGGTCTGTGGCTCTCTGTGGACTTTGGCGCCAAGTGGACCAAAGTGCATGATGGAGTGCATTCTTTCTCATGGTGTGAATAAACAGGACGCCAACCGTCATACAGAAACCATAGAAATTAAGTCTAAAATTAGACATTTCTGCTCAAATGTGATGCTTTTTTCAGGGGTGCTGGCATCAATTTGTTCTTCAGCTGCAGTAAAGCAGACACAAGTAAGTCAACACATTGAAGAGTTGGTATAATAATTATAATTAAACAGGTTACTGGTTAGAAACGCTTCTCCTTGTTACATGGAGATGGCCCAAAAATTTATTTTTAAAAATTAATCATTATGTAAATATGTATGTGTGTGTGTGTGTATATCAGTACAGGTATGTACTTAACAAAAAAGGTGAAATAACTGAAAACATGTTTTATATTGTAGTTTCTTCAAAATAGCCACCCTTTTCTCTGATTACTGTTTTGCACACTCTTGGCATTCTCTCGATGAGCTTCAAGAGGTAGTCACTTGAAAGAGTTTTCACTTCACAGGTGTCATAGTTTTGATGCGTTCAGTGACAATCTACAATGTAATAGTCCAAACTTTTGGCCTGTACTATATATATATATATATATATATATATATATATATATGTATATATATATTTATTTATTTATTTTTAATTATGAATCTATTTACATTGGTTTTAATAAGAATCGCGGTTTGGATGTGAATCAATTATTTTGTGCACCTCTACTACTTACTACAACTCAATATTTTGACTTTAATTTGTACTTGTAATTATTGTATAGGGTTTATTATTAATATTAGTAGTAGTAGTACTGATGTGGCGTTTCTACTTACGCTTGTAGTGGATGCAGAGGAGCGAGGAGACTTACAGCTAAAGAGGACAAAGGACCTGGGGAAGACCTTCACCATCATCCACGAGGACGTCTTCAGTTTTGGATACATCGGAGCCTTTCTTTTCTTCTCGGTCATGGAAGACACGGTGATGCGTCCTATTTTCCAACGAATGTTTTGCAATGACAATAACAAAGCAGCACTTACTGTATTTTATTTCACTCCCAGCGATCGCCCAGAGTCATGTACTTTTCTTCCGACCAAGGAGACACTTTTAGTCAAGCGCTACTGCCTTCCGCCTCCACTGAGCAGGTGAGCCTTTTTTCATTTGCAAATAAAAACAGACATTCCTGACAAAAGCTAACATTATAAACACTTTGACTAATGCACCTCTAAAAAAAGAGTAAATATGTAAGGATTTTTCTCTAGTTTTACATATCTTTTTAAGTAGAAATAGAATCAAAACAAAAGTGGAGATGTATTGTTTTCATTATATCACCATAATTGTAAGCAAGTCTAGTTAGCTTTTGGTGCAAACTCAACATTTTTAAACAATATTCATGTGTAAGTATGTACAGTATCTCCAGTTTATAAAATATGTTTAATTAGAAACACAAAGAAAGAAATGCTTGTTGGAAAACAAAAGTGGCGATACATTGTTTTCATTAGACAGCCTTACTCGTCTGGCTAGATTTGGGCGCAAACTCCAATTTTTTTAGACAATATATGTAAGTATGTATCCTTATTTTTACAAATATTTGTAAGTATAAACATAATCATTTGATCAAAAACATTAAAAGCTGAAATACATTGTTTTCATTAAGTAGCCATCATTTTAAGCTAGTTTTGTTAGCTTTTGGGGCAAACTAAATTCATGTTTAAATATATATGTAAGTATCTACCTCATTTTTACAAATCTTTATAAGTAAAAATATGAAAAAAAGAATTGGAGATATGTTGTTTTCATTAGACGGCCATAACTGTAAACCAGTCTAGTTAGATGTTGGTGCAAACTCTAATTATTTCCACAAAAATATGTAAGTATGTATGTATTGTTTTTTTTTTACAAATCATTTTAAGTAGAAACATGAAAGATAATCACTTGATCAAATCATTAAAAGTTGAGATAGTGTTTTAATTAGATAGCCATAACTGTAAGCCAGTTTTGTTAGCTTTTGGCGCAAACTACAGTGTATATATATATACTATATTTGACTATATAGTATATATGTGACTGTATAGTGTATATGTAAGTATCTACCTCATTTTTACAAATTTTTTTTTCAGTGAAAACATGAGAAAAAAAAATAAAAATAGTGGAGATACATTGTATTTTAATTGTAAGCTAGTCTGGTTTGATGTTGGCGCAAACTCTAATTTGTTAGACAATATATGTAAGTATGTGTCTTTATTTTTACAAATCCTTTAAAGTAGAAACATGAAAAATAATCACTTGATCAAAGACAAAAAAAGTGGCGATACATTGTTTTCATTAGGCAGCCACAATTGTAAGCTAGTTTGGTTAGCTTTTGGCCAAATTTTTATTTTTTGGACTATATATGTAAGTATGTCTCTTAATTTTTACAAATCTTTTTTTAAGTCGAAACATTAAATTTTTTTCAAATCAAAAACAGTGAAGATACATTGTTTTCCTAAGCTAGCTGTAATTGTAAGCTTTTGGCGAAAATCCTACATTTTTAAGTATTTAAGTTTAATATGTAAAGTATTTGATTTTAATCATATAACTACAAACATGAAGATGAAAAAAACAATTGTTGGAAAATAAAAAATGTGTTAGGGTTAGGGTTTTCCTTAGCTAGCCGTAATTGTAAGCTAGTCTAGAGCTTTTGGCACAAACTTGGTGGCTAGTAATGTAGCTAAAGGAAGCAATCAATTCTACCTCTAAATTTAAAAAAAAATGCATTCTAAAACCGTCAACAATACTTAATTTACATTCATTAACCTGTATAATAACCATGCTGAAGCGACATTGTTATTGTAAGAGCGAAAACTGAGGAACTCTTTTTCTAGCCTACTTATAAATCGGTATGCTACGGTATTAGCCGTAAAAGCTAACTACGGCAAGAGATAAGCTAGCTTCTATGTCAGCACAAAACGCTTCTGAGTTAGTAATTCTCACCACTGCGATAGAACACTAATTTGTACTGACTGAAAAACATGAACAATCATATTACAGTATCTGTAAAGTATTAGCCCACATTTCATGTTTGTTTGTTTGTCCACAGCTAGCTCAAGAGTGTATGTACTGTAGGGTACGGTGCTGTGATGCAAGTATCATGATCAATAGGATAGTGACTTACTCGATGGACAGTTGTCCGTTTGGTCAAGTTGGCCGGGGACATTTCCTGTTGATTTGGGTAAACAATCCATTAATTTGGCAAAGCTTGGCTTATAAGTTCCATATTTGCAGCGTGACCACGGCTTCCGTCTGCTCCAACGTTTCAGCTTCTTCTTCGTGCTGCCTTCTAGAAGCAGCAGTTCATCCTCCCTATATTCAGCTTCAAAAATATAAGGTTGGGAATCCCCATTTGTCCAAAAATATTTGTCTTCGTTGTCTGTTACCAAGTCTGACATGATTAGAAAACACTCGTGTTTGATTCCGGGAGTAGGAACAAATATGTTGCGGGAAGTCGGAAGTGCGTTGCTATGGAAATGGGAATGCTCCAAAGAATTAGTTCCGGCTGTGCATAAAATGACCAAAATATGGTAAATATTGTACATATCACATATTGTAATGATCGTGTCTGCTACTACATTATATATAGACTTGCAGTGTGTATACAAAACTTTGATTAGGGGTTTTGAAGTTGTCTCTTTGAAGGCTACAATGGTGACCCATTAGGTGCATGTTACAACCGTTTCTTATCATCTTTAATATCCTAAAAAAAAGACGTGTGTTCTTGTCTCTCATAATGATTGTGAATGATAGGCAAAATTCCAAAAAAAAGTGCAGTTCCCCTCGAAAACAACTACCAAGTTATTGCTCCAAGCTAAACCACAATGGTATAGACATTTCCCTTCCAACGTTAGCATACAGGCCTCAAAACGCTATGTGTGTCTCACAGAGATTAGACCAGAGTGAAAGTGGTCATCACATTCTCTCATGTTTGTTGGCAGTTTTACTCCATCTTGGACGGCGATGAGGACATGCTGTTCATGCATGTGGACAATCCAGGAGGTAAAAACAAACAAAATCTATCAACACTCAGCCCTTTAGTTTGTTGTCGCTGTAATGGAAAAACTTAACGGCAAAGAGTGAACTGGTTTCACGGGTTCTGGCTGCTGCTGACACATCATTCCATCACGAGAGGAGGGCTGGACAATGTTTGCATATTAACAGCCTTTATCGCATAAAATGGTGTAATTCCCTACTTGTTTCCCTTTTTAAAGCTGACAGGAGTTTAGATAAATGGGGGAGATACAGAGGGAGCGTTCTGCTTAAAGGGGATTTAGGTTACAATGCAAACATGCTGACAAATATATCTGGAGATCATCAGGGTGTATCGCACACAACCACTAACAACCTCGTCATCCCTTAATGGCTGACAGATTTATGACTATTGTTCACAAAATACAGTAGGTCATGTGATTCCACATGACAATTTTCCCGTAAGGAATCCAATTTGTTCCACAGACCCTAACAAATGAATAGGAGTGATACATAAGCAAACGATTTAGACTAAAAATAGTCAGTAGATTTTACAGAGAAACACTGGTAGCTCGGTTGCCAGGATTTTACTGTATAAGAAAAAATGGTATCGTTTTTCCATTTACAGTAATTCACTGAAGAAACAACAGTAGATCTCCATTGTAAAAAACTGTCAGCTCAATCGCCAGAATTTTACCTAAAAAATAACAGTGGTACCGTTTATTTTATTTTATTTACAGTAATGCACTCTGAAAACAACCTGGTCTTTATGGTAAAAAAACTGTCAACTAAGTCGCCAAGTTGTACCATATAAATAACAATGGTACTGTTTTTTATTATACAGTAACACTGTAAAAATAAAAGTAAGTAGATTTTACATTTAAAAAAACTCAGCTCTGGTGCCAGAATTTTACCGTAGAAAAAAAAACAGTAGTACCAGTGTACCATTGTGCCTCACGGCGCCCCTGATCACAGGACCCAAAGACGAACAAGCACTCACATTCGTATAATTGGACAATTTAGTCTTCAATTACATGGATGCTTTTTGGGGTGGGGTGGAGAAGACTCACGCAAGCACAGGGAAAAAAAGGAACCCCACATGCAGACGTTCCAACAAACAGCAGAGCCCGGATCTCCTGACGTCAATGCACTGTAAAAAAAAAAAAAAAAAAAAAAGTCTGTAGATTTTACTGTAAAAAAAGCTGTCTGCTACCGTTTTTCCAAACGGGAGTAGATTTCCGCTGTAAAAAACTGGCAGCTCAGTCATCCAGAATTTTACCATAAAAATAACATTGGTACTGTTTTTCAATTTACTGTAATTCTGTGTAAAAGCTAAAAAAAAAAAAAAAACACTGTCAATTTACAGTAAAATTCTAGCGACTTAGCTTGTTTTTTATCGGAATACATTTTCACAGTGTAGTTTGTAATGTGCAATGTTGAGATAGTACATGAATGTTGTCATCAAAAACCGGATCATACAAGAAGTCAAAGTACCACTTTATCATGAATGTCTTTTTTTCCTCAAAGACACCTACTTTGGAACCATGTACACGTCGGACGACCGCGGCATCCTGTTCTCCAAATCCCTGGAGCGCCACCTGTTTGATGGGCAGAGGAAGAGCGATTTCCGGAACGTCACGTCGCTGCGAGGAGTCTACCTCACCAACAGACTGGACAAAGGTAAAGGCTGCCGACAGATGAAACGTTTTATATAAATCTTCTCAAAGGACAATCATTTAGAAATGAATATACCGTATTTTTCGGAGAATAAGTCGCACCGGAGTATAAGTCGCACCTGCCGAAAATGCATAATAAAGAAGGAAAAAAAACATATATAAGTTGCACTGGAGCCCGGCCAAACTATGAAAAAAACTGCGACTTATAGTCCAAAAAATACGGTAATCTAGAGTAGTCAGTGAGCAGCTTGTATTTATTGTCCAGTAAGAGTGAGTCAACAACAGAAGTGGTAGGAACGTGCTACATGTACTTCAATACATATCCCTTCGTAACTTTTTGTAAACTTCTACTAGTCAGAGTAGTTTTAATGCAACATTCTGTTTATTTTAATGAAGAAGAAACATTACTTTTACTTTGTTACATTAAGTTTCACTCTGATCGCTACATGTATTTATATCATTGTTACATGTTTTCCTCTGTTTATTTTCTTTCCTCTGTTTATTTATATAGCCCTAAATCACAAGTGTCTCAAAGGGCTGCACAAGCCACAACGACATCCTCGGTTCAGATCCCACATAAGGGCAAGGAATAACTCACAACCCGAGGGATGTCAATGTGAATGACTATGAGAAACCTTGGAGAGGACCGCAGATGTGGGTGACACCCCCCCCCCTTTAGGGGAGGGGTCACCTATATATATATATATATATATATATATATACACATACATCTATTACCTTACTATTACCTATTATATATATATATATATATATATATATATATATACATACATACATCTATTTTAATCTATGGATTACTGCCTGCAAAGACGTATATTGTGGAAAATTGTTAGGAAGACTTCTTCCAGTGGGCCCTGTCACATGACTCTGTTCCACCAATCAAACTTAAAATAGTACTTCTGCGTTGGCTGGCGCTTATAACAACAATATTACTCTTATTTGGTAAATTGTCAGGTCACAACATGTAAATGGAGTATTGTTGGCTGTTTCTGGATGTTTTTTAAAGGGTATAATGGGCGCAATTGAGGACCCTCGATTTATTGACTCAATTATTGGCTATTCATTTACGATTTTGAATTCATAAAAGAGCCAAGAACATGTGTTATTGTCTTACATAAGGGCTATGAATGATGAACAGCACATCTCTTTCCAATTTTTGTGTATTTGCAGTATGACCGATCTAATAAGGTCAGAGTGCAGAAGCGTTACTAGAGTGACGTCAATCTCCGGAAATAGCTGAAGGTGTTCAGAGTGAAATATTCAAAATGGCTGTCTGAATTTGTGGCATTTTGTGATGTTTAGACGGTATTTTTGCATACTTTGCGAATTGTAAATACAATTGGATATGGTTTAATGGATCCATTTTCTACCGCTTGTCCCTTTTGGGGTCGCGGGGGGTTCTGGAGCCTATCTCAGCTACATTCACACTCACAATCATACACTAGCGCCAATTTAGTGTTGCCAATCAACCTATCCCCAGGTGCATGTTTTTGGAGGTGGGAGGAAGCCGGAGTACCCGGAGGGAACCCACGCAGTCACGGGGAGAACATGCAAACTCCACACAGAAAGATCCCGAGCCCGGTATTGAACTCAGGACTACTCAGGACCTTCGTGTTGTGAGACACATGGATACAATTAAACATAATTAAGCATTTAAAGTCAACTTGTTTTTTCACTCTACTGGTACTTTAATACAATTTGTATCTATATAACCTCTGGTCAACACTCAGCCATTATTGTCCACATGTCTGGTAACACAAATGAGTGGAACAATTATTGCAGACAGTGAAGCACAGTGGTGCTAGCGTGGTGGTGTGGGGCTCCACGAGTGCTGCTCGCACTTGTGGGGAGCTGCGGTTCAAATATGAATGCTAACATGTTCTGTGATAATTTAAAGTAGAAACGGGAAGGAAGAAAGGAAAGAAAGAGTCCCATCTTAAAACTCATTTGTATACTCTAGCCTTTAAATAGCCCCCCTGTTAGACCAGTTGATCTGCCGTTTCTTTTCTTTTCTCCTCTGCTCCCCTTTTCCTTGAGGGGGGGGGGCACAGGTCCGGTGGCCATGGATGAAGTGCTGGCTGTCCAGAGTCGGGACCCGGGGTGGACCGCTCGCCTGTGCATCGGCTGGGAACATCTCTGCGCTGCTGACCCATCTCCGCTCGGGATGGTGTCCTGCTGGCCCCACTATGGACTGGACCCACTCGACATCCATTGCTTTCGGTCTCCCCTAGAGGGGGGGGGGGTTACCCACATATGCGGTCCTCTCCAAGGTTTCTCATAGTCATTCACATCGACGTCCCACTGGGGTGAGTTTTCCTTGCCCTTATGTGGGCTTTGTACCGAGGATGTCGTTGTGGCTTGTGCAGCCCTTTGAGACACTTGTGATTTAGGGCTATATAAATAAAGATTGATTGATTGATTGATTGAAAAAAGAAAGGAAGGTATTCGGAAGGAAGGTGGACTGCAAGTTGTCTTAACATCCACCAGCTCCAGCAGTGTTGTCATCACGAAGGAGTGGAAGATGATTCCTGTGCAGCTCTGCTTAACTCCATGCCTAATGGCACTAAGGCAACAATGGTGCTCACACTAAATATTCACACAAACGACACAATGTGAGGTGTACTCACTTGTGATGCCATATTTTAGACAATAATGAGTGTTTACAGTAAATATATGCACTACACAAGCTGGACACTGACTACTCTAATGTATACGCAGTATTGTCCCTCCATAGTATATCGTGAAATGCTTGTTGAAACGTGAGGGCTGTACCTGTCCACTATCTTTTTCAGACGGACGAATACGATCGGTCATCTCCTTCAATCGCGGCGGAACATGGCAGCAGCTTTCCAAACCTCAGAATGTCAAATGTGGGCAAGAAGTCAAGAATGTGAGCTACTTCGAACATCGTCCCGAAAACCAGCATCCTCTGCAGTGGACATGAGTGCTTTAAATTTGGTTTGTATTCTGTCATTCCGATGTTTTTACCATGCAGTGCAAGCTGCATATTCACGGAGAACACAGTCGCATCAATCACATCGTTCCCATGCTCCTCATGTCGGAGCCCACCGCCATCGGTCTGGTCATCGCCCACGGTAACCGCGACGTATACCTCCCTCAACCGTCTTTTACGTCGGTTTTAACTCAACGCTCGTCTTTATTAGGTACCGTGGGGGATTGCCTGTCGTCCTCGCAGCACCCGGATGTGTTTGTGTCGTCAGACGGGGGCTATAGCTGGCGGGGGACTTTAAGGGGTCCTCATCACTACAGCATTCTGGACTCAGGCGGTCTGGTGGTGGCTGTGGAGGCTCGGCGTGAAGGACAAGTGAAGACCATCAAGTACTAACACACACAACAGCAAAGAAAAGCAAGAATTACATTGCGGTAGATGCCCACAATGTATCCCACCGGGCAACAAATACTAGACTGACATGTGTCCATCCTTCTATTTCTATGCTGACTGTACTCGTTTCAAAAAAATCCCAATCACGCGGACACAATCCTATTTTTTGGTGCCCCTGTCAGTCAGGGGTTCTTAAAATTGTCCTGTTCCTACACCAGGGGTCGGCAACCCAAAATGTTGAAAGAGCCATATTGGACCAAAAATACAAAAACAAATCTGTCTGGAGCCGCAAAAAATTAAAAGCCATATTACATACAGATAGTGTGTCATGAGATAGAAATTGAATTAAGATGACTTAAAGGAAACTAAATGACCTCAAATATACCTACAAACGAGGCATAATGATGCAATATGTACATATATAAGACGGCGTGGCGAAGTTGGTAGAGTGGCCGTGCCAGCAATCGGAGTGTTGCTGGTTACTGGGGTTCAATCCCCACCTTCTACCATCCTAGTCACGTCCGTTGTGTCCTTGGGCAAGACACTTCACCCCTTGCTCCTGATGGCTGCTGGTTAGCGCCTTGCATGGCAGCTCCCGCCATCAGTGTGTGAATGGATGAATGTGGTAATACTGTCAAAGCGCTTTGAGTACCTTGAAGGTAGAAATGTGCTATACAAGTATAACCCGTTTATCATTTATTTATTTATTTATATAGCTAGCCTAAATAGCATGTTAGCATCGATTAGCTTGCAGTCATGCAGTGACCAAATATGTCTGATTAGCACTCCACACAAGTCAATAACATCAACAAAACTCACCTTTGTGCATTCATGCACAACGTTAAAAGTTTGGTGGACAAAATGAGACAGAAAAAGAAGTGGCATAAACACGTCCTAAAAGGCGGAGAAAGTTATATGTGTAAACAAACTACGGTGAGTTCAAGGAACGCCAAAATTAGTAGGACAAAACGGCGCTTGCCAAATACTCGAATTAGTGAGGCATGTTTAATATAAACAGTGTGCTTTATAACAATTAGGGAGGTTTGCGTCATGTTTGTCCTTCTACGGAAACCATATTAAAACAATTGTTCATACATTTTTGAAAAAGCTCCAGAGCCACTAGGGTGGCGCTAAAGAGCCGCATGCGGATCTAGAGCCGCGGGTTGCCGACCCCTGTCCAACACCATCCCCTCACCGCGCCCCTGATCACAGGACACAAAGACGAACAAGCACTCACATTCATATAATTGGACAATTTAGTCTTCAATTACATGGATGCTTTTTGGGATGGGGTGGAGAAGACTTAGGCAAGCACAGGAAAAAAAAAGAACCCCACATGCAGATGTTCCAACAAACAGCAGAGCCCGGATCTCCTGACGTCAAACGACTTCTCCCCAAGAGTCAGAGCTTTTCTTCCTGTAACACACACACACACACATACAAAGAATTAATCTTGTCTTGACTTAAAAACGTTTGAAGGCATAGTTCTTCAACAGGGGGTCCTCAGAAATACAGCAGCGGGGTGAAGACATTTTTGGTTGAATTTTTTTTTTTTAGATTTCTTATATTTTCATTTTTTCCCCACAAATGTAAATGTATTTAAATTCACATTGACAATGATCCAACACACTGTAAAAAAAATTGGCAGTTCTGTCACCAGTATTTTACTGTCATTTGTCGTGGCAGGTCATGACAGCAAGCTGCCAGTTCACAATGAGCGCACCAGTTGCCAGCTAGCTATTAGTGACGCTTTAGTGTATTCTTTGAATATCTTAGTATTGCATAATAACAAGGTACCTTTTGGACCAGTTTAATTAAAAACACAATTGCATACAGGACGTATAAGTAGGGTGTCCTTGGCCTGAAAAACATAAAGACCCCTGGTTTAAAGGGATGTCTTACATTCGGGACAAAATCTTTACACCCTCCTGTCCTCAGGTTCTCCACAGACGAGGGTCAGTGCTGGAAGTCGTACAATTTCACCGAGCAGCCCTTCTTCTTCGCGGGCCTGTCGTCCGAGCCGGGCACCAAGGCCCTGAGCGTCAGCGTGTGGGGCTTCCGTCCCGAAGACGACGGCCAGCCCATGTGGGTTGCCGTAACCATCGACTTCCAGAGCCTCGTCACGAGAGAGTGTGAGTTTTTTTAACGCTGTGAAAACCTCCAGAAGACATCCAGACTTTACAATCTGATACTCCTTCAGGCGATGAGCGGGATTATGAAGACTGGTTGGCTCATGCGACACAGGGAGGAGCTTCAAGGAGCGACGGCTGCGTCCTGGGCATCAAGGAGACGTACAAGAGGCGGAAGAAAGAATCGGTTTGCAGGAATGGTCGCGCTTTTGTCTTAAGGAAGAAGGAAAGTCCCTGTTTGTGCACCAGGGACGATTTCTTGTGGTGAGAATAAAACAGCACGATCGCAACATAAGGATCCATTGTGAAGAGTCTTCCTTCACAGCGACTACGGCTATTATCGCCATGACAACACTTCTGAGTGTGTGCGACAGCCCGACGCTCACAACAAAACCTTGGAGACCTGCCTGGACGGACAGGAGGACGAGCTCTTCACGGCGGGGTAAACAAACGCTCAACGACAACAACGCCCAGCATCTGCTAACTTCTTGTTGGCAGGTATCGGAAAGTCCCAAGCGACAGATGCGAAGGAGGGTTTTCGCCTCAACTGGCAGTCCAGACCGTCATAAGACCCTGCGGCATCAAGCCCACCTCTAATTCACCACCTGCGAGCTCCCCCTTGCCAGTTACCCATTTTGACACACCTGTAAGTTGGTTTCTGGGCTTTCTCGTCTACGCTTTTTAAGGCGTGAACGGACGTTTTTTGTCGGAATGTTCCAGCGAGAGAGGATGGTACTGATACTGGTGTGCAGCGGCGCAGGCGTCATCGTGTTGGCAGCAGTCGTCTTCGCGTTCGTAGCCGTCAAGAGAGGAGTCTACAGGAACAGGTGAGCCACTTGTAGAACACTTCCAACGGTTTTTCAGGCCGTTTCAGCTCGGGTGTTTTAAATCGCAGGGCACCAGAGTATCGCTTCTCCAATCTCCAGGGGCAAGAGGATCGTAACGGTGTCACAGGGGACCTTGAAAGCGCCACAAGCAGCAATGGAACGCCCTGTCCACCGGACTCGGACAATGTAACCACCACTTGCCACGCCTCCATTTTGTGTGGTTTTTTTGTGTTTTTTTTTTCAAAAGCTAATTATAATGATGTCTTTTTCAGCAGAATCTTCTGCAGTGAAGCACACCTTTTGGGCTGTTACCAGTGCTGTGCTGAATGGAGGGATCTGTGAATCTGGAAGTAGGGCTGCACAATTGATGGAATTTAAACACAATTTTGGCTGCCATGATTAAAGGAGGGTGATCTTCTGCAATATTAACATTTAAAAAGCAGGCTTCCTACTGCATATCAAATCAAGCACTTTCACAGCCCGCAGAGGCAGGAAAGCAACAGCGGCTCGTCTTGAGGACCCGTGAAAATGGCTCCGCCCACGCCAGAGGCCATTGCGGATGCACACTTAGCTTTTTGACGACGCCAGCAAGAATTAACCAACCTTCACTTTTCACGTTTCAATTCCGTGGAGTCTAACGTGGCGTGCGTTAGAGACCGCTTCGCTCTTAATAGATGGCGACAGGTATGGACGCCTGCACAACACGCTGCTCTACTTGTCTGCCTGAGTTGCACTTGCAGGACTAACAGCGAGCCCCCACCGGCATCTGCACATGTGTTTGAATGCGGAAACGTAATTGCACATTGAGGGACTACTCATTCACGTGAGTACAGCCGATACGTTAAAGGCTGTATTATTGTATTTTGTCATTTAACATACAAGTTTCTCACTACAAACAATGTTATGTTTAGGTAAAGCGGGAATGTCCAAATGATGACGCATGGGCCAACCATGGATCATAGCTGGTTTTTTTTTTAATTGCCCCGTACATTAAAAAGATACATTTGATCATGAGAAAAGAGGATGTATTTCATCCATCCATTTTCTAACGCTTGTCCCTTTCGGGGTCGCTGGAGCCTAAGCTGCATAATAATACAAATTATGAACAAAAAATACAAATGTGTCTTTAAATATTCGGGATCTGGTTTTTTTAGCCTTTTTATTGGACTATTAAATCTACTGACTTTATTAAATCCTCCCGGGCCCCTCGCAACACTGTGCTTTACCTAACATAATGAATTATCATGATTAATATACCTGATTTCAATGTTGATTAAAAACATAATCATGATTATTAATTTGGCCATAATCGTGCAGCCCTATCTGAAAGACAGCCATGGGAAAAATACAATATCTTTATTTATTGAGATACTTTCAATGTTTTGCTTTATTGGCTTTGAAAACCCCTTGATTTGTACAATATTTGTATTTTAATATTAAAAAGAAGTGATGCTACTCTGCTTTTTAATTGTTTTTTGTATAAATAAATGGCTTATAATGTATTTAATTATAATAGCGTGGAAGTAAAGATACCTAAAAAATTGCATTTATAGGGCAGTGTTTTTCAACCTTTTTTGAGCCAAGGCACATATTTTGCGTTGAAAAAATCCGGAGGCACACCACCAGCAGGAATCGTTAAAAAACGAAACTCAGTTGACAGTAAAAAGTTGTTGTCGCAATTGTCGGATATGAATTCAAACCATAACCATAACCAACCATGCATCACTATAGCACTTGTCTCAAAGTAGGTCTACTGTCACGACCTGTCACATCCCGCCGTGACTTATTTTGAGTTTTTCTGTGTTTTCCTGTGTGTGGTGTTTTAGTTCTTGTCTTGCGCTCCTATTTTGGTGTTGATTGTCATGTCATGCACGGATGTACTTTGTGGACGCCATCTGCTCCACACGCAGTAAGTCTTTGCTGTCGTCCAGCATTCTGTTTTTGTTTACTTTGTAGCCAGTTCAGTTGTAGTTTCGTTCTGCATAGCTTTCCCTAAGCTTCAATGCCTTTTCTTAGAGGGACTCACCTTTTGTTTATTTTTGGTTTAAGCATTAGATACCTTTTTACCTGCACACTGCCTCCCGCTGTTTCCGACATCTACAAAGCAATTAGCTACCGGCTGCCACCATATGAAAGAGTATTACACGGTTACTCCGCCGAGCTCTAGGCAACACCGACACTCAACAACAACACATAATTTGCGGACTATAATTACCGTATTTTTCGGAGTATAAATCGCTCCGGAGTATAAGTCGCACCGGTCGAAAATGCATAATAAAGAAGGAAAAAAACAAATATAAGTCGCACTGGAGTATAAGTCGCATTTTTTGGGGAAATTTATTTGATAAAACCCAACACCAAGAATAGACATTTGAAAGGCAATTTAAAATAAATAAATAATAGTGAACAACAGGCTGAATAAGTGTATGTTATATGATGCATAAATAACCAACTGAGAACGTGCCTGGTATGTTAACGTAACATATTATGGTAAGAGTCATTCAAATAACTATAACATATAGAACATGCTATACGTTTACCAAACAATCTGTCACTCCTAATCGCTAAATCCGATGAAATCTTATACTTACTTACTTATACTTATACTTATGTGAATGAGCTAAATAATATTATTTGATATTTTACGGTAATGTGTTAATAATTTCACACATAAGTCGCTCCAGAGTATAAATCGCACCCCCGGCCAAACTATGAAAAAAAACTGCGACTTATAGTCCGAAAAATACAGTACTGGTTTGCAAAAAATATTTTTAACCCATCCATCCATCCATCCATTTTACTACCGCTTATTCCCTTCGGGGTCGCGGGGGGCGCTGGAGCCTATCTCAGCTACAATCGGGCGGAAGGCGGGGTACACCCTGGACAAGTCGCCACCTCATCGCAGGGCCAACACAGATAGACAGAGTTTGATTGTATAAACTGCCTTAGGACAGTAAATTCACCCATTAATGTTTCTCCGAGAGCACCGGGGGCGCTGTAGTCTCCTACTCCTTTTAAATTAGCGAAGAAGAATTCGCGGAAGTATGTGAGAGCCACATTGTAAAATAAGTCTCACTGACAAATATTGCTTGTAGTGCTTATAAAATAAATCCAACGATTGTAACTAATTCGTTATCTTTGCTTGACGGCGTTTTTGTTGAAAGAAAATAAAAACACGTTGAAACATTTTTGTGTCATTCTCTTCCGCCTTCTTTCAATGCATTGTGAAAGCGACCGCCCCATGCGAATAAAGCAGCTCAAGTGTCATTTGCGGAGTCCGGCGTGTAAGCAGCTGTGTAGTTACTTGTAAGTAATACAATACTTGTCTTGTTTAACCTTTTCTCCCCTAAAAGGGAGACATTGTCAGTACCTTTTAAGTCAATTGAGTGCCCCAGTCTTCGGTTTAGAAATGCCGGTGAGACTCCACGTAGCGTCACTTCTAGTGTGTTCAACTATTCGCTGTTGACCTTTACACCACATATCTAAACATCGACGAATTTGTTTAAAGTTTCTCATTCTAACACTGTTGTGAGGTTAAAAGTTTGTTTTAGTGGTGTTGAAGTGCCACTCATGCTTCCAAACGTTGGGTGGCAGCTAGCCAAACAGCTAGCTCAAATGCTCTCGCTCCTCTCCGTATTTAGTAAACACATCATTACAAGTGTTGTTTATGTTGTAAACACATGGTCTTAAGTGAGTGTTGGTGCATCTTGAAGGTGGTCCCAAGTGGATGGTGGTGACTAGGATGGTGCGGGCTGGAGGTAATGACGTTACCTGCAGCATTGGGCCACTTTGACGCAACTTGAAATAATGCTCACTACTTTTGTTTGTTTCCTTTGCAAGGTATTTTGAAACTAGCAGCCATCATCTTTGCGTTCCTCCTCGCCGCCTACTTGGCTTTTCAGCTGCTGGAAGTCAATATGGACTTCAAGCTGGGCAACGTCATCGGTGAGTGACCAGGATTGATTGATTGTCTGCTGCGTTCGACATCGTCGACCACGCCACCTTAATCACTCGTCTTGAGAACTGTGTGGGCATTAAGGGCGCCGCCCTCAACTGGTTCCGGTCGTACCTAACCGACAGGAGTTTTTGTGTAAAAGTAGACAGTTTTATGTCGTCCACAGCTCCTTTACCACATGGGGTCCCCCAGGGCTCAATCCTTGCCCCAATTTTATTTGCGCTTTACCTTCTCCCCCTTGGTTCTATTTTTAGGAAGTACAGTATTGCATTTCATTTTTATGCCGATGATTGCCAGATTTATTTTCCCATGGCACAAAATAACACGGTTCAACGTCTTATTGACTGCCTGCACGACATCAAAGTCTGGCTTTCAGCTAACTTCCTGAGCCTAAATGAAGATAAAACAGAAGTTATGTTGTTCGGTCCAAGTCGCTCTCCCTCCCCCAACGTTGACCTCGGCACTCTGACCCCGTATCTCAGCGACTCTGTCACAAACCTGGGGGTAAAGTTTGACTCAGATTTTAAATTCGAAAAACAAATCAGCAGCGTCGTTCAAAAAAGCTTTTATCAATTACGCCAAATAGCGAAAGTGAAACCGCTTCTATCAAGACATGATCTTGAGAAATTAATCCACGCTTTTATCTCGACTCGTCTTGATTACTGTAATGCCCTGTATGTAGGCATTAGCCAGGCCTCCCTCGCCCGCCTGCAGCTCGTGCAGAACTCTGCTGCTCGTCTGCTAACACAGACCCGCAGACGTGAGCACATCACCCCTATTTTAGCGTCCCTTCACTGGCTCCCTGTGCGTTACCGAATACATTTTAAACTCCTTTTATTTGTTTTTAAATGTCTAAACAACCTCGCGCCAACCTATCTCTCCGACCTCCTTCAGCCTTACTGCCCCACCCGATCCTTAAGATCAGCCGATCAGCTGCTGTTGACGGTCCCTGACACAAGGCTGAAGCTTAGAGGTGACAGAGCTTTCGCCGTTGCTGCTCCCAAGCTCTGGAACGACCTACCCCTGAGTGTTAGACAAGCCTCCTCTCTTCCTGTTTTTAAATCTCTCTTAAAAACATACTTTTATTCCATGGCTTTTAACACTGAGTGATATCCATCCTGCAATGGCGCCCCATAATACACCTGCTGTGATCCTGTTTTTATGTTTTTATTAATTCTATTTTAATTATTTATTTTTTATCGTGTTCTGTTTGTGTTGTGTTGTGTTTGCTCGGTACTCGTTTTATCTTTTAACCTGCTCATTGTACAGCACTTTGGCTACCCCTGTGGTAAATTTTAAATGTGCTCTATAAATAAAGTTGATTTGATTTGATTTGATTGATTGATTGAAACTTTTATTAGTAGATTGCACAGTGAAGTACATATTCCGTACAATTGACCACTAAATAGTAACACCCGACGTTTTTCAACTTGTTACGTAAACAATTCATGGTAACAGGAAGTCTGGAGGGGGGACTATTTAGTATTTAGTCCAGAGGTGTCAACATCATTTTAGATCGGGGGCCACATGGAGAAAAATCTACTCCCAAGTGGGCCGGACTGGTAAAATCACGGCAAGATAACTTGTTTTCTTTGTTTAAAAATAGAACAAGCACATTCTGAAAATGTACAAATCATAATGGTTTTTTTTACACTTACATTAGGGCTGGGCGACAGGGGCGTCACTAGCTTTTAAGGACAGGGGGGGCTTAGCCCCCAGGAGATGCACAGGATGCGAGCGAACGTAGCGCACAAGCACAAAACTTCACAAACGGCTAACAAAGACTTAGAAATTATTCATTGTTATTATTATTTTTTTTTTAAATGTACGGGACGAAATGAAATGCTCCCCGGGATGATGGCTTTAACCATTTTTTTCTTTTTATGTATTTATTAATTTTACATTTTATATTAAATGTCTTGGTTTTTCCTCCCTCAGAAAATCCTATGAAATAACAAGCTATAATACACCAGCTATTAATGTAACAATACAATAAAACAAATATATTTAATGTTTTTTTTCCATTATTTTATGTATATTACTTGATATAGATTCTACGAATGATGTGGGCATTTTTTATATGAACAAGTCCAAGGACCGCAAGCAAGGTCGCAGAGATAATGCGGACTGGCGTTTGAGTGATGTGGGCATTTTCTATATGAACAAGTGGAATGGATTGGATACCGACACACTAAAGGGGCTATCTACCTTACGCTATGAAGTGAGGAAACTGAGTGAATAATGACAGGTTATATGATTATTTAATCTCATATTTGGGCCACTTTATAATATGTCGGCATGTATTTGTAAAAAAAAATTAAATTAAAAAATAAATAAATATAACACCAAATTATTTAGGGGGGCTTAAGAATATTTTAGGGGGGCTTGAGCCCCCCTAAAATAGGCCTAACAACGCCAATGCTGGGCGATATGGCCTTTTTTAAATTATGCGATATTTTAAGGCCATATCGCGATACACGATATATATTTCGATATTTTGCCTTAGCCTTGAATGAACACTTGATGCATATAATCACAGCAGTATGATGATTCTATGTGTCTACATTAAAACATTCTTCTTCATACTGCATTAATATATGCTCATTTTAAACTTTCATGCAGAGAAGGAAATCCTGACGCTTTTACTGTAATAGATAGGAATATAAATCAATATTTAATAAGATGTAACCCATTTTGACCGCATTGCTATCATTGTGAAGGCTGGAAGCGTGTGACTGGTGGTAAAAAAAAAAAGAGTGCGGCTGCCGTGTTGCAGGGTTTTCCCGAAATTGCTAAGATACCTGTGGCGGTGAGGGCGTGGCCAATATTACATAATCACATTTGCTATGATGCATATATTTTCTTTAAAAAGACAAATTGTAAACATACATTTCAAACATATCTGTTATTACTAATTATAGTGTTAACATATATTTATTCTTACATATCATTTTGCTCTTTGTGGTGCGGAAAAAACCCCTCACTCCTGTTACCTAAATGATTTTTTTATGTTAGTTTATTTTTTAAATACAATGTTTTGTTCACTCATAAGTGTTCACACATTATTAGCGTAAATGCTGTATGTTTGTTAATAATAATATGCTAAAACCACACTCTTACTATAGGACCTGTTAATATAATATTTTTCTAAGTTATTATTTTTTTGTTTTAGATACAATGTTTTGTTGACCAATTTTTTAATTGTTGCTGCTTATTGTACAATGTACTTTGTTGAGATTTTTTTTTCTAGAGATTTCACCAATCTTTTTAGTCACTCTTTCTTTATTAAAAATGACTAGCAACAAATCTAGCATCTCATTCTGGTGTTATTGTAGACTGCACTCGTGTTTAGAGACTCTTTACTTCTGTCGCTCCATGTCCACGACCAAAAGCGAGCGGCAGAGAGCCTGACGTCACACTTGTGCCGCGCTGCTGCGAGTTTTCCTCTCCTTAAAAGCCACCACTGTCATCTTAAGTTGTGTAAATTGCCGTTTGTGAGTATATTAAAGTACATTGTCTACATCGCGTACATGCTGCCTGTGCTACAGACAACATCGTACATATAGCTTGCGTCACATCATCTGGTTTCGGCAACGCTGTTGCGGTAATCAAAATACGTCTTTTTTTCGTAGACCATATTTTCGGTGCATTACTGGTCAATAGTGTGTGCAAATAATAAACTATATATACCCATTCATACTGTAACTACCTGCTGGTGTTAATGTGTATGTTCGTGTGTTATGATCCTTTTTCCCCATGGTCTTGAACACACTTTGTTGGCGGAGAATTAGGAAGTGTTGTTTGTCTAGAACAGGGGTCGGCAACCTTTACCAGTCAAAGAGCCATTTTGACCAGTTTCACAAATTAAAGAAAACAATGGGAGCCACAAAAATCTTTTGAAATTTATAATGTAATAACGCTGCATACAATGATTTTTTTTGCTTTATGCTATGTATAGATCAGGAGTCTCAGACACGCGGCCCACACCTTAATATGAAAATTGAATGTTGGTGCGGCCCGCAAATTTTATATGAATGGCGCTTGACAGCGTCATACTTGTCAACCCTCCCGATTTTTCTGGCAGACTACGAAATTCAGGGCAACTATTCTCCCGAACGTGCCGTGATGGTACAGCATTTAGCGCCCCCTATAACCAGCGTGCCGGCCCGGCCACACGTTGTATGGGGCTTCTGCTTGCTTACGTAAGTGACAGCAAGGCATACTTGGTCAACAACCACACAGGTTACACTGACGGTGGCGGTATAAAAAACTTTAACACTCTTACTAATAATGCGCCACACTGTGAACCCACACCAAACAAGAATGACCAACACATTTCGGGAGAACATCTGCACCGTAACACAACATAAACACAACAGAACAAATACCCAGAATCCCATGCAGCCCTAACTCTTCCGGGCTACATTATACACCCCCGCTACCAAACCCCGCCCACCTCAACCGACGCACGGGGGGGGGTTTGGTGGTAGCAGGGGTGTATAATGTAGCCCGGAAGAGTCAGGGCTGCATGGGATTCTGGGTATTTGTTCTGCAAGTATGCAGCTGAGCCGCATCAGAGTGATCAAAGAGCCGCGGGCTGCCGACCCCTGGTCTTGGAGTTTAGCACAGAGTTGGACGTGTGTGCACAGAGGAAATAACTTGCTAGAATTGGCCCCGTTGTTAGTGTAAGATTGGCAATAAAATCTAAAAAGAGCGTCAGGCTTTGTCTTACTCTGGACTCTACAATACATTATATTATTTGTTTTCACGTAAAAAAAAGCCAAATATTTTGTCGTGGCGATCAGTTACATTAAGGGGACACCCTGTCTCGGTTCCATAGTTCACTATTTCAATACGCACATTTTTGTGATGAAAAGCGTCACTCGCCACTTCACCTCTGCTGACTGGTTCTGTTGAAGAGCACCTACATTCAGTGTCAGTGAGAAAAAAATTGACAACTTGGGTAGTTTTAATAAAAAACTGATTTTCTTCTCCTCTACTCTTTTTCCGCTTCACTTTCACTTGGGTACATTTTTCCAAACCAGGCCAACAAGTTTGTTTTAAAACTTCTGCCTGAATCAAGTCAGCACCTGTGTGAAGTTGGCCTCACTTATAATTGCAAATATTAAAATGACACTGCCATTCATTTAAGTTATTCTAAAATAAATTTGATGACCAATGATGCCATCCAGCCCCCCAACTTCAAACTCTCCCCAAACGTATCCCGAACGTCAGTGCTGTACAATTGTTAGTATATTGTATCATAACAACAACCTGACTGCAGTTTGTTAGTTGCTTCTCTTGGTCTGTTTTTGTTTATGTGCACGCACTCCCTGCGCGTTCGTGCAGTGAGTGATATAAGCCTGAACGGCAAACAAACGACGAGCAATTTTTTAAATATACTTAGTTGTTAAAAATATGTATGTTGCACTAATGGTAACATACGCTAGCTAGTGTTTGTTGTGTATTTTTTGGTTAAAAAAAATACCTAACCGTGAACAAATTGCAAACCTTGAATCACTCTTAAGAGACATTTGAGGGGCCTAGGCAACTGCCTGTGTTTGCCTAATGCAGGGGTGTCCAAAATACGGCCTGCTGGTATCTTCAGTTTAGTCTGCGAGACGACAGTACAGTGCAATGCCAATAAGCAACCTGGCTGTGTGAGAAACCCAGGTAGACCATGATGTGTACTTTCTTGTTGTCATTGAGTTATTTGACCCAATCCAAACAACCTTTCTGAGGCATGGTGTAGAAAAAAAAAATCAACATCACAAAAAGTCAGCACACATGGTCACACATAACACAACCTGCTGACTGAACTTTGTGGATATTATTGGGAAAAATTGTCCCATCCCCATAACAAATTCGAAATTACATCCATTTATATCCATTGCAAGGCATGATGGGGAAAAATGCAAAACACTTTCTCCACACTTATCCATGTTTGACTTTTAGCTGATTGATATTTCTGATTGATTACAAAGCTTTAAAAGAGGTTGTCACAGAAATAAACAAGGTAGGAGTTGAGCTATCACACACTCTTAATAATCAATTATAACAATATGAATTGATGTATACATACATACACACACAGCCCAGGCCTAATGGTAAGTACAACCCGGAAATCTCCTAAAGCTCTTTTTTTGTTGTTGTTGTTGTCTTCCAGTCAAATCCTTACCAATGCGTGGAGGCTGTAAGTTTATTTTCCTTTTTTGTTTCTTAGAATTTTGCTCATTCTTCCTCTAAATCAAAATCTCTCATTTTGTCTCCCCTCCCCACCCAGCTGTCACACCAGTCCGACACAAATGTGGACTGTCAAAGGCGTGTCCCGATGGACACTTTGCCTTCAAGATGGCGAGCGGGGCGGCCAGCGTGGTGGGGCCTAAAATCTGTCTGGAGGACAAACTGTAAGTGGTGTTTGATGAAGGTGTCAAGTCAAACACGGACTCTGTCACGTTGTCCTTTTCAGAATAATGAGCGGCGTGAAGAATAACGTTGGAAGAGGAATCAACATCGCTCTTGTCAATGGTATTAAAGTCACCTTTTATGTCACTTGTGTGTTATCATTATCAATACACAAGAAAATGTCTCCTGCAGGAAAAACAGGAGAGATTAACAAGACGGACTCCTTTGACATGTGGGCAGGAAGTAAGAACTGCTTTCAAAAATGTTTGACATCTTTACAAAGCATGTAGAGTTTCACTGTGTCCCCTCCCAGACGTGGCCCCCCTCATCCAGTTCTTAAAGGGAATCCCGGAAGGCACGATCACCATGATGGCGTCTTTTGACGATCCCTCCACCAAGTAAGAACCGCGGTTTTTTTCCCCGCACGTTTCATGCTGTCATCAAGTGACGCCGTTTTTGTTTTGTAGGCTCAATGACGAAGCCCGAAAGCTGATCGCTGATCTGGGGAGCACGACCATCAATAACTTGGGCTTCCGGGATAACTGGATCTTTGTCGGAGGGAAAGGGATCAAGACCAAGAGTCCGTTTGAGCAGGTAGTGTGACTTTTTTTTTCCTGAAGAAAAGGTTGCTTCAGTGTCCAAGAATAGAAGAGTTCCATCCATCCATTTTCTACCGCTTATTCCCTTCGGGGTGGCGGGGGGTGCTGGAGCCTATCTCAGCTACAATTGGGCGGAAGGCGGGGTACACCCTGGACAAGTCGCCACCTCATCGCAGGGCCAACACAGATAGACAGAAGAGTTAAGGACAAAAAAATGGTGTCAATGAACGCCAATGGAACATGGGACACCTGTAAGGCCCTTTTAGCCAATCAGAAGCCAAAAGAAAGCAACAAATGTTAATTCTATTCAAGGTAAATCTAGTTTGCATTGTTTATTGCATAAAAAATATAAGTATTTGCGATAAAATGTGATTAGTCTTTATATTTTTGTTGTCTGTATCCCTCGCTACATTGCGCTTCCAAGTTTGCAACTTCACTTTATCGAATAATTGTTTTTGCTTTTAAAGCATATCCTATTTATTTTTGGCCGAAAGTAAGTATTTAAATGCTGACCACTGTACTCAGATGAGGAACTAACATAACTGAGGAATGTTTGGAATTCTATCCGGTTTCTACAGTTTTCAGTGACCTAACCAAGCCAGTGTTTTTCCGGTGCATGTATTAAATGCAGTAAAGGCCGTGATGTTAATCTTTGTTGTATTTCCTGTTATCCACCATGTTCTTTTCTTCTGTGCAGCACATCAAGAACAGCGCAGACACAAACAAGTATGATGGATGGCCGGAGGTCCTGGAGATGGAAGGCTGCGTGCCTCAGAGGACAAACTGAGCCTGGTCCTCCATCCTTACCCGGACCGTCCGCCTTTTAGCCTTTTATTCACCTTCCTCGTTCCAGTGACACTCATCACATTGCCAATCATCCAAAGGGCTGCAGGTAGAGCGCACTGATAAGACAGAACTTGATTTTTTTGGTTTGCTGGAATCCAAAAACAAATTTTTAGTCCAGTATTATTGCACTGTTGTCGACTCCTGCTCAACTTGCTCACCTTTCATCTTGCTACTCCTTTTTTTCTTTTCTTATTCCTTACAGATATTGTAATTAATGATGTGACAGCTGTGAACTTTGTACATATATTTGCGAGGTAGGGTTAATGAACAATGTACAGAATAATATAATTTCTTTAAATAAACAATATGGCCAGTAAGATGAATGACTTCTTTACACATGCACATACCAGAGGAGTTAATGATTAACATGCGGATCTTGGTAGTTACATTTAAGGTGGTTCTACGGTTTAACATAACACAATTAAATCTGCATTTACCGTTGTGTTAATATCCATCCATCCATTTCCTACCGCTTGTCCCTTTATACATATACTATATAAATCAGATGTAAAGTAAAGATTTGTAGTGGCTGCCAGTGATAGAATACAAACAATTACACTGTAGTACTACGAAAACGCCGCTGGGTGGCAGCAAAGCAAAATGATGAACGCGAGCTGCTTGTCAGAAATCCTCTTTATATATATTTGACCAGCAGAGAGTGTCAGTATCACACTGATCCCAATGATAGCCAAATGTCACTACTGCCTGCAAAAAATATATTTATCTTATATGAGGTTTAAATTAAATAGGTGTACTCAGGGCTTCTATTGTTAAAACTAGATTCAACACCTGGTGGTATGTCAGAAGATGGGTATCTACTAATTCTTAGTCAATATAAATTGGAATTATGCACATGACCTATTTTAAAGCTAATTTGTTCAATCCAGCCTTGATTGCATAATGTATGTGTGAGAAATCTCACTGTACTGCAGAATGCTCATGCAATATTCCAACTAAATTAAAAAGCAACACAGTGATGCAACCCGAGCTGCACACATAACATCCTGTGTGTGTGTGTGTGTGTGTGTGTGTGTGTGTGTGTGTGTGTGTGTGTGTGTGTGTGTGTGTGTGTGTGTGTGTAAATCAGGGGTATCAAACTCATTTTAGTTGAGGGGCCGCATGGAGGAAAATCTATTCCCATGCAGGCCAGACTGGTACAATCATGGCATGATAACTTAAAAATAAAGACAACGTCAGATCGTTTTCTAGAACGATTTAGAATTATCTCGAGAAAACACTCATGTTAGTTGAAAATTCTGAGGAAAAAAATGATGCAGTTTAAAAAACACCATGAAGACCACAATGAACTTAGACTTTGACTCAGTGTTTTTTTACAAAGCCATTAAACTTTAAGCACTTCCTGTTTAGGGTTCTCACGTTGGCCGTTCACCAAAGACGTGTGTGGAAAAGCAATCGAGTGTTTCCTCAAACCGCCGCATTGGTGAAATCCGCAGCTGCCACAACACATTGATATATCATCATTCAAATATTACAATTACAATATGAACAACACCATTTTAAAAATTTCCCCACAGCTCAAATCAAGGAAACATAACTACAAACTTAACCAATGTGGACATCCATCCATTTTCTACCGCTTGTCCCTTTTTGGGGTAGCAGGGGTTGCTGGAGCCTATCTCAGCTGCATTCGGGCAGAAGGCTGGGTACACCCTGGACAAGTCGCCACCTCATCGCAAGGCTAACACAGATAGACCGACAACATTCACACCAATTTAGTGTTGCCAATCAACCTATCCCCAGGTGCATGTTTTTGGAGGTGGGAGGAAGCCGGAGTACCCAGAGGGAACCCACGCAGTCACGGGGAGAACATGCAAACTCCACACAGAAAAACCCCAAGCCCGGGGATCGAACCCAGGACCTTCGTATTGTGAGGCACATCCACTAACCCCTGTACCACCGTGCTGCCCCAATGTGAACATCGTAGATTTAAGCAAACAACAAATGTAGAAAGACACATTTTTACAATGGAGTTCATTCCACCAATTGCAAGCGCTGTATGGAACTCTCACTAAAAAGACGATGGTCGAGTTCACTTAGGTCTTCGCATCTTATTTTATCTGCTGAGTAGATCATTTACAATGAAAGAAGGTATTGAGCATGGATACTGCTGCCAGTCAAAACAGGCGCGGCTGATTGCTTGCACCTGCGCTGATTGGAGTAGCAACAACCCATCAAGAGGGCGCTTATAGTCAACTGACACGTCATCTTTAAACAACGTCATGTGTGACGGGGGTTACACTTGAATTGCTATTGTGACATCCAGTGGACACATTTAGAACAACACCTGATACGGCCCGCGGGTTTGACACCCCTGGTGTAAATAGACAGAGATGTTTTCATAATCTGTATGATGTGAATGGACAGACATGTTTGTATTATGTAACAATGGATGGACAAACTATTAATGCCGTCTGCGTCAGAGAATTGTGAACATTATTTGCGTGTGTGCATGTATTAATGGACAAATATTTTAGTTATCTGTGTATGATGTGAATGGACAGACATATGTATGCATTACATGTAAAAAAAAAAAATGGACAAACAATTGTTAACATTACGTGTGTGTCTGTGTATGTACAGTGTGTGTGTGTGTGTGTGTGTGTGTGTTCTGGCAATGCTTACTTAATGGGGACATCGCTCTGTTTACACAGTCACCTTTAGGGGACCTCTGACGGTATGGGGACAAAAAACAGGTCCCCTAAAGTGATTTTTAAGCTTTGGTCCATAAAACATGTTTACTGGTTAGTTTGAGTGTGAACTTTAAAAAAAAAATTTTTTTTTTTTTTTAAATGGTCCTCAGTAGTCCCGTACAAATTTGTGTGAATTATGCAACATTATTCAAATTTGGTCCCCATGAACTATATTAACTCTTTTTCCCCAAGTCTCCAGTAAGAATGATCAGCACATTACTTCATCAATCCAGAGATTTAAAGACGTGTATGAGCTAACTGGGCAGTGGCCATTTTACCTCTTTTTTTTATGCCTCCACAACCTGTAGAAAGGGTGGTCCCCACAAGTGATGATCAAAAACTTGGTCCCCATTCCTAATGATAACCTGTGTGTGTGTGTGTGTGTGTGTGTGTGTGTTCTGGCAATGCTTACTTAATGGGGACATCGCTCTGTTTACACAGTCACCTTTAGGGGACCTCTGACGGTATGGGGACAAAAAACAGGTCCCCTAAAGTGATTTTTAAGCTTTGGTCCATAAAACATGTTTACTGGTTAGTTTGAGTGTGAACTTTAAAAAAAAAAAAAATTTTTTTTTTTTTTAAATGGTCCTCAGTAGTCACGTACAAATTTGTGTGAATTATGCAACATTATTCAAATTTGGTCCCCATGAACTATATTAACTCTTTTTCCCCAAGTCCCCAGTAAGAATGATCAGCACATTACTTCATCAATCCAGAGATTTAAAGACGTGTATGAGCTAACTGGGAAGTGGCCATTTTACCTCTTTTTTTTTTTTATGCCTCCACAACCTGTAGAAAGGGTGGTCCCCACAAGTGATGATCAAAAACTTGGTCCCCATTCCCAATGATAACCTGTGTGTGTGTGTGTGTGTGTGTGTGTGTGTGTGTGTGTGTAAATGGACAGAGATGTTTTCATTGTCTGCTAAATGGTCCCTAGGGTGTGAATGTGAGTGTGAATGTTGTCTATCTGTGTTGGCCCTGTGATGAGGTGGCGACTTGTCCAGGGTGTACCCCGCCTATCGCCCGAATGCAGCTGGGATAGGCTCCAGCACCCCCTGCGACCCTAAAAGGGACAAACGGTAGAAAATGGATGGATGATGTGAATGGACAAAGATGCGTTGCATTATGTGTATATTAGAGATAAATGCGTTAAAATGTAATATCGGAAATTATCGGTATCGTTTTTTTTATTATCGGTATCGGGTTTTTATATTCTATTTTTTATTTTATTTTATTTTTTTATTAAATCAACATAAAAAACATAAGATACGCTTACAATTAGTGCACCAACCCCAAAAAAACTCCCTCCCCCATTTACACTCATTCACACTCTTTCACACAAAAGGGTTGTTTCTTTCTGTTATTAATATTCTGGTTCCTACATTATATATCAATATATATCAATACAGTCTGCAAGGGATACAGTCCGTAAGCACACATGATTGTGCGTGCTGCTGGTCCACTAATAGTACTAACCTTTAACAGTTAATTTTACAAATTTTCATTAATTACTAGTTTCTATGTAACTGTTTTTATATTGCTTTACTTTCTTTTTTATTCAAGAAAATGTTTTTTATTTATTTATTTTATTTTATTTTATCCATTTTTTTTTTAAAGTACCTTATCTTCACCATACCGGGTTGTCCAAATTAGGCATAATAATGTGTTAATTCCACAACTGTATATATCGGTTGATATCGGTATCGGTAATTAGAGTTGGACAATATCGGAATATCGGCAAAAAGCCATTATCGGACATCCCTAGTGTATATGAATGGACAAACTAATGTTAATATAGTGTGCGGCAGAGAAATGTCCGTGTTCAAACTTCCTGCTGTGCGATCTATGCATATCAATAAGTTATTGCGGGCAGCCTTTGAGCAAGATGGCATGTATGTACAGTATGTGCACACCAAGAGATGTGGGAAGTGGAATTATATAAGATATGCTAGGAGTTGCATTATGTATGAACATATGCAGTGTAGACCTGGAATGATGAGCCATGTCGTGGGAGCACAGAAAGATTTAAGACAAGTCCCAAAACAATGTCTATTTTTTATTTTTTATTTCCCCACTTCTGCCCCCTCCCCCTCTCTGCCCGCTAAACAAAGGTGGCTCTCACAGAGGACTTCAAGCTCCTCATCCCCTCTTGGCTGAGGCCGACCTCTGAACCCTGACCGCCGGGCCAACTTTAATCCTCCTGCAGAGCAGCTCGACCAAAACAACCTCCACACCTGCTACACCAGGGAACTAAATTCTTCTGGGGGCCATTGAGGGGTCAGACTATTCCCTTCACTGTTATTCTTATTTTGGATGGAAGGTCAGTGCAAGGCTTTGCCATAACCTCAGATCGTTGCATCCTAAAACAGGGCTGTCCAAACTTTTTCCAGCAAGGGCTGCATGCAGAAAAATGTAGGGATGTGGGGCCACATTTTGTACATGGTAACCAATACAATGTACATTAAAGTTAATATGTGCTGAATTATTTGAACAAAACATCCAAAACTTATACGTAACCAAAAAATTAGAGATGTTCGATAATGGCTTTTTTACCGATATTGCGATATTGTCCAACTCTTAATTACCGATTCCGATATCAACCGATACCGATATATCCAGTCGTGGAATTAACACATTATTATGCCTAATTTTGTTGTGATGCCCCGCTGGATGCATTAAACAATGTAACAAGGTTTTCCAAAATAAATCAACTCAAGTTATGGAAAAAAATGCCAACATGGCACTGCCATATTTACTATTGAAGTCACAAAGTGCATTATTATTATTTTTTAATTAAGTTTTTTAATTGCTTTTGTCATTATTATTCCAAAGGTGTACGATACACTGGCACTTATTCTACAATACCCCAAATCTAAACAATATCTAACATGTATTTTTCATTTTCATTTTAACCCTTTGAAGGCCTTTTGATCAAATTACGTCACAGTTTAATTAGTATACATTTGCATAACATGTTATATTACAGATTTTAGCATGTGACTATCTAATATAAAGGCCCACCAAAGGGTCAGAATTAAAACAAATCATATATATATATATATATATATATATGAGATTTTTTTTTAAGACTGAGGTTTATTGAGAAATTTGAGGAAAAAAATAAAATAATTTTACACCCTACAAAAACTCAATAAATAAATGATAAATGGGTTGTACTTGTATAGCGCTTTTTTACCTTCAAGGTACTCAAAAGCGCTTTGACACTACTTCCACATTCACCCATTCACACACACATTCACACACTGATGGAGGGAGCTGCCATGCAAGGCGCTAACCAGCACCCATCAGGAGCAAGGGTGAAGTGTCTTGCTCAGGACACCCACGGACATGACGAGGTTGGTACTAGGTGGGGATTGAACCATGGACCCTCGGGTCGCGCACGGCCATTCTTCCACTGCGCCACGCCGTCCAATGACTTTTATGTCCAGTTTGGCTTTAAAGATGATTAAAATGGAATGTCCATTGGTTGAATTAATTTAAATTATGCAAGCGAGCAATTTACCGGAATTAATTGAAATTCTTAACCTATTTCCATACTGTATATTTCTATCTAGTATATGTATGTATGTATGTATATATATATATATATATATATATATATATATATATATATATATATATATATTTTTATTTTTTTTTTATTTTTTTTTTTTTTATATATATTTTTTAAAATAAAGTATTAGCTCTTATTATTCAGAGTTGAACAAGCCCACAATAAAAGAGGGCCCAACAAGTTCATGTCATTATTGTTGCAGTACACCTTCTGACCAGAGGTGTCACCCCTGAGCTGCTCCCCGCTCCATGTGAGCTACGTGTAAACGCACTGCAAACAGTTGAGTCCCTGAAGGAACTTTGCCAGTGAGGTCATTGGCAATTATACGCAGGGAGGACACGTTTGTCGCAGAAGGTTCTCAAAACAGCAACGTGAAGGTCGAATAACACGCAGAAAAATACACACTGCTTGTGCTTTTACGCCGTCCACACCTGCCATCAATTTTCCTCCCTCGCCTTTTACTTTTCTTAGATAAACAACCTGCGGCTCTCTACATTCACTTGTGTGTGCCTTCCCCTCCCACCCCTCCTAATGTGGCCCCTCATCTGATACCGGACCCCCAAAATGGAACCTTTTGCACTGCTGTTAACATGCAAAAATAACCTTCTAGAAATGTTTCTTTTTGCTTCTTTTACAGCCTGCCTTTTCGTTATGACCTCATTGCCCTTGGCTTCCACGCCAACCTCTAACACACACACACACACACGCACACACACACACCAATCCAGACAGCTGTGTTTACACAGTGTAGGATCTGAGTGTGAGGGCCTGCTGACCTCAGCACAGACAGACAAACCACTCTGTCTGATCAATATCTGATCATGTGGATAAGTTCCCACGCATGCATTCAGAAATATGAACACACACACACACACACACACACACACACACACACACACACACACACACACACACACACACACACACACACACACACACACACACACACACACACACACACACCAGCAAAGGCACGTTGTGTAAATCGTAAATAACGATTTGCAAATTCTTTTCAACCTATAGTCAATTGAATAGGTTGCAAAGACAAGATATTTAACGTTCGAACGGCAAAACTTAGTTATTTTTTGCAAATATTAGCTCATTTGTAATTTGATGCCTGCAACATGTTTCAAAAAAGCTGGCACAAGTGGCAAAAAAGACTGAGAAAGTTGAGGAATGCTCATCAAACACTTATTTGGAACATCCCACGGATGAACAGGCTAATTGGGAACAGGTGGGTGCCATGATTTGGTATAAAAGCAGCTTCCATGAAATGCTCAGTCATTCACAAACAAGGATGGGGCGAGTGTCACCACTTTGTCAACGTGAGCAAATTGTCGAACAGTTTAAGAACAACATTTCTCAACCAGCTATTGCAAGGAATTTAGGGATTTCACCATCAACGGTCCGTAATGTCATCAAAAGGTTCAGAGAATCTGGAGAAATCACTGCACGTAAGCGATGATATTACGGACCTTCGATCCCTCAGGCGGTACTGCATCAAAAACCGACATCCGTGTGTAAAGGATATCACCACATGGGCTCAGGAACACTTCAGACAACCACTGTCAGTAATTATAGTTAATCGCTACATCTGTAAGTACAAGTTAAAACTCTACCATGCAAAGCCAAAGCCATTTATCAACAACACCCAGAAATGCCGCCGGCTTCGCTGGGCCCGAGCTCATCTCAGATGGACTGATGCAAAGTGGAAAAGTGTTCTGTGGTCTGACGAGTCCACATTTTCACAATGTTTTTGTAAACTGTGGACGTCGTGTCCTCTGGGCCCAAGAAGAAAAGAACCATCCGGATTGTTCTAGGCGCAAAGTTGAAAAGCCAGCATCTGTGATGGTATGGGGGTGTATTAGTGCCCAAGACATGGGTAACTTACAAATCTGTGAAGGCGCCATTAATGCTGAAAGGTACATACAGGTTTTGGAGCAAGAGTGATTGAAAATACTGCACAAAATAAGTTGATAGCGTTGTACAATGACTAGGGCAGCTACTATATGCTTTGTTTACAACCCCAGGTTAGCCCCTCGCTCCTCCGTAAAGGTGTCATGTCTGACTTTTTAAGAGAATTCCTTCCTCACAAGCCCCACAAGCACGTGGGCGGACCACCAAGGTGGTCTCCATTTATTCTGCAAGACTGTCTGCAGTCTAGACTGGCAGCACAGGACTGTGCTGTACGTGGGTCACATGCGTTTTTGTCTGAGGGAAGAATGTTCATGTGGTGGCACAGATGAATGACTTTCTTCCCTGTTCAACATCAACACACACGCTGTGTTCCCTCCCATAATTATGAGAGTGGCGTCGTGAATTTCTCTGTTTAATTATAAAGATGTCCCGATACAACTTTTTCACTTCCAAAACAATACTGATATTGCCGCCTTGAGTAATGGCCAATACCGATATTAATCCGAATCATACATCATTTTGTAGTGTGGAATGCTAAGTGGAATCAGTCAAACTAACTAACATACAATTATTCATTGCCTGGAATGGACTCACGCTGTCTTTAAATTGAAGTGGAGTTGCCTAGTGGTTAGAGTGTCCGCCCTGAGATCGGTAGGTTGTGAGTTCAAACCCCGGCCGAGTCATACCAAAGACGATAAAAATGGGACCCATTACCTCCCTGCTTGGCACTCAGCATCAAGGGTTGGAATTGGGGGTTAAATCACCAAAAATGATTCCCAGGCGTGGCCACCGCTGCTGCTCACTGCTCCCCTCAGGGGGAGGGTGCGCAATACAACGTAAACCGTTGGCCAACCAAAAAGTAACCACAGAACACTATAGTGTTCTGTGGTTACTTTTTGGTTGGCCAAGCGGACGTGACGACAGGCTGTCCTCACTCAGGTCCGCACGGACCAGGAGGGGACGGCGTGCCTTAAGTCCGGCTGGAAATTGGGAGAAATTCGGGAGAATGGTTGTCCCGGGAGATTTTCGGGAGAGGCACTGAAATTCGGGAGTCTCCCGGAAAATTTGGGAGGGTTGGCAAGTATGATAATAATATGTGTATTTACAAATGAGGTCGATGCACGACTTTCATGCATGGAAGGAACCAATGCTTCTTAAGTCCGAGCATGCTAACACAAAGGTGCACTCTGTGAATGTGAACACTAAACTCAACCCTTTCCACAGGAGAAACATTATAGCCCTCTAACAGCGTTTGTGTTATTTCACCATTTGTGCTCGGCGAGCCCACTGCGGACGTTTCAGGTGATGGTATGTCAGACGGACACACCCTCCTGCTGCACAGACCGGAGCTTGTCCTGCGTGTGTTATTGCTGCAGGTGTGTTTGTGGCTGAGACTGAACGGCTTCCTCCTCTAGTTTCGTGACCCGAGGTCAGTGAACTTTGGGCAGGGCGTCGCAACGCCTCTGCCCGTATGACCAATGAGAAGCCTCCGACACCAGGTGAGCCGATAAAAGAGGGCGGAGCCCGGTTGAGCTGCAGCAAAACAACATCTTGAGTGGGTGACCAAATATGTGTCAGTGATGTTTTGAATTCTTGTGCACACACCTTTGTTTGTTTGGGCTTCACACACACACACACACACACACACACGCACACACACACGCACACACACACACACACACACACACACACACACACACACACACACACACACACGCCGCTGACCTTGCCCCTCCCCACACAACAAATGGTCTCTGCTGTTACGTGAGCCGTGCTGGAAACCCGACGCTGCACAGGCCCTTCCTCCCCGTTTGGTCCGGCGCCTAGACGGCCGGCACAACAAATCCTTCCATCATTGCCCAAATAAATTCAATCAAGAGGAAATCCAATTCCTGGCGCAAACACAAACCATCCGAGTGGGTGTTATTCAGGGGCCAGCACAAGGACGGCGCGCCCACACGCAGCCCGTCTAAGCAGGCTCTGTTTACCTTTAATAAGCCACCCCGTATTCAAGGCTGTGATTTTCTCAGTTATCTCTTCTAATGTGCATCAGTGGGCTGATAATTATAGCTTAGTGCGCGGACCCCGCTGCTGGAAAAACACTTCCTTGTATTCCACTGAAATGGCCGGGAGGCTTTGAGTGACGGATGGCAATGCCTCTTTTTATTTTTATGACTCGTTTTACATGAAAAAATGATGCAAAATGCTATAAGACGTCTGCCAGGCTCGGCGGCTACTTGGCGATAAAGAAAAGCACACAACAGTCTTATCATACCGTACAGTATGTCTGTATGTTATTTACAGCTTTAGTTGGTTCTTGACGCGGCTCATACCCCGGAAAACTCAATTGCCAAACAACATTGCTCATTGAAATGAATTCAAATTAGAAATGTCCGATAATATCGGCCGATAAATGCTTTAAAATGTAATATCGGAAATTATCGGTATCGGTTTCAAAAAGTAAAATTAATTACTTTTTAAAACGCCGCTGTACGGAGCGGTACATATCCGGTAAGACACGGACGTAGGGAGCAGTACAGAGCAGTTGCGTCTTCCAGTCAGCAGCCCCTCCCCTCTCCCCTCTCCACACACAACACAGGAGTTGACGACTGCAGCATGAGAGGTTTACTGTCGACGCTTGATGACCTCATCAAACCGCCGCGAGCGGAGCATAACAACAACAAGAGTGTGTTGTTGCCGGTGCTGTAGCCGTGGCTTAACAAGCGAGCTCGCTCGGTGACTAACAACACCATGTCTATGGTTTGGGATTATTTTAAAGTGTGTCTGACGGATAGAAAACTGGCAATTTGCAATGACTGCAAAAAGCTGGTTATGCGAGGAAGAACCAAGACGTCTTCCTTTAATACGAGCAATTTGATCCACCTCTTCAAGAATCATAAGGAGATACATGATGAATACAAGCGGAAGATGGATGAAAAGTAGAGATGGCAGGCCGATATTATCGGCCGATAAATGCGTTAAAATGTAATATCAGAAATTATCGGTATCGTTTTTTTTATTATCGGTATCGTTTTTTTGTTGTTGTTTTTTTATTACATCAACCCAAAAAACCTTCATCTCCCATTTACACTCATTCACACAAAAGGATTGTTTCTTTCTGTTATTAATATTCTGGTTCCTACATTATATATCAATATAAACCTACTCAGTGGCCTAGTGGTTAGAGTGTCCGCCCTGAGATCGGTAGGTTGTGAGTTCAAATCCCGGCCGAGTCATACCAAAGACTATAAAAATGGGACCCATTACCTCCCTGCTTGGCACTCAGCATCAAGGGTTGGAATTGGGGGTTAAATCACCAAAATGATTCCCGGGCACGGCCACCGCTGCTGCCCACTGCTCCCCTCACCTCCCAGGGGGTGATCAAGGGTGATGGGTCAAATGCAGAGAATAATCTCGCCACACCTAGTGTGTGTGTGACAATCATTGGTACTTTAACTTTAACTTTTAACTTTATATCAATACAGTCTGCAAGGGATACAGTCCGTAAGCACACATGATTGTGCGTGCTGCTGGTCCACTAATAGTACTAACCTTTAACAGTTACGGGCAGCACGGTGGAAGAGGGGTTAGTGCATCTGCCTCACAATACGAAGGTCCTGAGTAGTCTTGGGTTCAATCCCGGGCTCGGGATCTTTCTGTGTGGAGTTTGCATGTTCTCCCCGTGACTGCGTGGGTTCCCTCCGGGTACTCCGGCTTCCTCCCACCTCCAAAAACATGCACCTGGGGATAAGTTGATTGGCAACACTAAATTGGCCCTAGTGTGTGAATGTGAGTGTGAATGTTGTCTGTCTATCTGTGTTGGCCCTGCGATGAGGTGGCGACTTGTCCAGGGTGTACCCCGCCTTCCGCCCGATTGTAGCTGAGGTAGGCTCCAGCGCCCCCCGCGACCCCAAAGGGAATAAGCGGTAGAAAATGGATGGATGGATGGATGGATATATCAATACAGTCTGCAAGGGATACAGTCCGTAAGCACACATGATTATGCGTTCTGCTGGTCCACTAATAGTACTAACCTTTAACAGTTAATTTTACTCATTTTCATTAATTACTAGTTTCTATGTAACGGTTTTTATATTGTTTTACTTTCTTTTTTATACAAGAAAATGTTTTTAATTTATTTATCTTATTTTATTTTTTTTATTTTTTTTTAAAGTACCTTATCTTCACAATACCTGGTTGTCCTAATTAGGCATAATAATGTGTTAATTCCACGACTGTATAAATCGGTTGATATCGGTATCGGTTGATATCGGTAATTCAAGAATTGGACAATATCGGAATATCGTATATCGGCAAAAAGCTATTATCGGACATCCCTAATGAAAAGCAAACATTGAAAGCAGCTTGCAGTGAACGGAGGTGCACTGTCTCAACGCAGCATTTCAGAAGCTCTGGCTGACTGCTAGGCCACTTCAAGCACTCACCACTAGCTTGCAGCACATTTGTGTTACACATACAAATACGTTAGAGCAGGGCAGATTGAGCTCAGTTAATAATTTCCTGTTATATATCATTGTTTACTTTATTACTCTAGTATACTCTGGACTGAAGCTGTGTGCCTTCATTGTTTTTGTAGCTGTTGTTTTGAGGCATGTTTAAAAATAATAATAAAATAATGCACTTTGTGAAAGTCAAAGTATAGTATTTCCCATAGTTGTAGTGGGTATCAGAATTATCTCAGGGAGAGCATGTCACAAATTCCAAGCTGCTGTTTTGAGGCATGTTAAAAAAAATAAAGCACTTTGTGACTTCAATAATAAATATGGCAGTGCCATTTTGGCACTTTTTTTCCATAACTTGAGTTGAAGTTGTTCTCTTATTTTGGAAAACCTTGATTTTGATTGATTGATTGAAACTTTTATTAGTAGATTGCACAGTACAGTACATATTCCGTACAATTGACCACTAAATGGTAACACCCGAATAAGTTTTTCAACTTGTTTAAGTCGGGGTCCACGTTAATCAATTCATGGTAAAGTTACATTGTCTAATGCATCCAGCGGGGCATCACAACAAAATTAGGCAAATTAATGTGTTAATTCCACAACTGTATATATCGGTTGATATCGGAATCGGTAATTAAGAGTTGGACAATATCGGAATATCGGATATCGGCAAAAAAGCCATTATCGGACATCTCTAATTCAAATCAATTTAATCGGTGCTTCCACCTCAAAACAGCACACTTTTAACATGTCTTTATGAAATATTGTATGAAAACAATACAATAGAATTTAGTGCAAACAACTGCAGTAGTTTTAGAATCAGAATCAGAATCAGAATCCGAATCAGAATCAGCTTTATTGTCATTACGCAAGGTAACGAGATTGAGGCCATTCCATACAGTGCGATGTGTGCATGCTACAAAAACAATGTGCAAATATATAAAAATATAAAAAATGTAGAAGTGCAATGAATATGGTGTGAAATTAATATATACATGAAAAAAATGAAGCAATATAACAATAATTCACCTTGGAGAGTGGACTTCAACGGTATCGCCTTCTATCAGCAGCTTCTCCATATTTTCATGGATAAATGTCCGACATTTTGATATTTTAAAGTCAATATGAACACCTTCTGCTTCAATTGCTTCACCAAGTTAGCTAGCTACACATGCTTTAATTCAATGAATATTCTCCACTTCTTCTTCTCAGCACCGCAAAGTTACTGTATGTCCATCTCTAGGTATAAGCTAATGCTAGCGAGTACGACTGGATGTTTTGGGCGGATCCTACAAGATTGACTTTGACATTCACTATGCCAACTAGCGGTGGGGAATTTTCTTCTCGCAACCTAAAGTCTAACAATTATCAAGAGACAGCTCGTAGCCAAAAACTTGTAAGGCCAGGTATTACTGTACTTACAAAACACCTTTTGCAGCATGGAGAATGGGACTACAATGCAACGTTGGTTGCTTTTACTGTGATGCGCTCCTCTTTATAAAAGAAACAATAATGGTGTTGTTTTTAGTTATGCCTTAACCTTTTATTTTTATTTTTTAACTTTTTTTCCACCTTTTGAGTTCCAGAACACTGGTTGAATGTAAACAAATGGCCTGAAATGGCTTATGGTTAAACATTGTGCTTCTAATTGCTGTGATGCAGATGTTATGCTCAGATCGGTTTATGGCTTAGTGTAAGCTCCAATATGTTTTAAACAGCCATACTATTAATGGGTGTCTTGATACAATGTATTAATGTCCAATACGATATCGATATTGATCCGATACGACCCCGAGAGGGACAAGGCTTAAGACCCACCTTTTTGATTTGGCTTTTACCTGATATTAATTATTGTATTGAAGTCATTTGTATTTAACTTTTTATCTTATTAGTTATGCAATATTTTATTTAGTTCTATTTATTTATTTCCTGTATATTCATTTTATTTTTTCTATTAATCTTCACATGTTGCTTGTATTTTATTATTTATCTCTACTCATGGTTCTTACTATTTTACACGTTTTATTATTTTTATTTTACAACATTCCTCAGATGAGTCATCTGCCTCAGGGGTTATCGGCCTCGCTTGTGGGGGCGTTTTGTGTCAGCGTCCTGGTGGCCATGGTCTGATGACCTCCTGGTGCAGATGGCTCCTGTGATAGTGTTTACTCACATTTCTCCTCTGTACTCAGCCATGCAATCATTTGTCCATATAGTTACATATGTGTGTATGTTGTGTTTGGTATCTGTGTCCGTAAGTGATAATGGGGGATATGGGTTATCGGGGTATTGTTTTTAACTCTGTAAAGCACTTTGCGTTGCATTTCTTTTATGTATGAAAAGCGCTTTATAAATAAAGTTTGATTGATTTTTGAAGTAGTAGAAGATGGATATATATATCACAATACTGTTACGTGCGGGGGGTCACAACTTGCTACGAGGTTCGTTCTCCCGGGATGCAAACGGACCACTCTGGACAGGACTTGCAGGTAGGAACATGATTTATTTGTAGAACTCAAACAAGTACCAAAAACTGATAACAAGCCAGAGGAAAAATGTGCTGATCGCACTCGAAGCAAACGCTAACACTTAGCATAGGCAAAAAGACAAGGAATACTCACGTAACTGTAGCATAAGCAAACAAAAAAGCCAGGCCGACCGACCGGCAAAGGCAGGCTTAAATAATGCCTCTGCTTAGTGCTCGGGGAACAGGTGAGCATCCCGAACACCAATCAGAGGCAGGTGAAAATAATAAGTAGCCAAGGTGAAGTGAATTATATTTATATAGCGCTTTACTCTAGTGACTCAAAGCGCTTTACATAGTGAAACCCAATATCTAAGTTACATTTAAACCAGTGTGGGTGGCACCGGGAGCAGGTGGGTAAAGTGTCTTGCCCAAGGACACAACGGCAGTGACTAGGATGGCAGAAGCGGGGATCGAACCTGGAACCCTCAAGTTGCTGGCACGACCACTCTACCAACCGAGCAATACCGCTCCAGGTAACTAAACAAACTCAAGGGTGCACAACAACAGGAACTAAGGGAGTCCAAAACTAACAGAAAATAACAAAAACATGATCCGGACCACGGATCATGACAAATACAGATTTTGACATATAAATTGTAGAAGAAGAATTAAAAAAAAAAAAGGTTACAGGTTACGCTCTTCCGCGGCTGCCATTTTTGTTGTATATGTCCATGTCATAAAAAATTATTTAAAAAACATAAAACAATGGCTTTTCCTTTGGCTGCTGACGTTTGCGGTAACATATTGTGTCCTTTCCGGTTTTCGGACGTGTACTCTCACAGTAATAGTTGTTATTCTCTCTGGAGACACTTTCTAACTTGCTTTGCTGTAGAGTCACGCTGTTCCAGCTAGACTTCTGTTAAAGTATGTATTCTGTTGTTTCGCTACATTATATCAAAGCTGGCTTAGCAGTTAGAATGGCTTCTTGTCTCTATTATCTCTGGCTGGCGTCGGGGTCCCGCATGATTAGCTCTGCCTCGTCCTGCAGGGGTACTTGTAAGAAATGTAGTTTATTTACCGCCATGGGCTTGAAGATTAGAAGCCCACAGGAGAGGCTTTGCACGGTGGATGGACATACTGTAACTGCGCCAGCCAGCACCTTCTTGCATTGACGATGCTCGGTTCCAAATGTTGTTGTATTCACATGTGCTGGAGCATGGAGTCCGGAATGGACCACCCATTTAGGAGTGCTAATATCAGCCATTTGAGTCGCAGTAATCCCATACGTTTTTTTGGTTCTGTTTTATATCGAACCAATATACGGGACGGGGACAGCGTGGCGCAGTTGGGAGAGTGGCTGTGCCAGCAACCTGAAGGTTCCCGGTTCAAACCCCACCTTCTACCATCCTAGTCACGTCCGTTGTGTCCTTGAGCAAGACACTTTACTCTTGCTCCTGATGGGTCCTGGTTAGCGCCTTGCATGGCAGCTCCTGCCATCAGTGTGGGAATTGGTGAAAAAGGTAGAAAAGCGCAATACAAGTATAACCATTTACCGTTTTTATTTTACCAATATCCAATATCAATATGATTATTAAAGTTAAAGTTAAAGTACCACTGATAGTCACACACACTAGGTGTGGCAAAATTATTCTCTGCATTTGACCCATCACCCTTAATCACCCCTTGGGAGGTGAGGGGAGCAGTGAGCAGCAGCGGGGGCCACGCCTGGGAATTATTTTTGGTGATTTAACCCCCAATTCCAACCCTTGAAACTGAGTGCCAAGCAAGGAGGTAATGGCTCCCATTGTATAGTCTTTGGCCGGGGTTTGAACTCACGACCTACCGATCTCAGGGCGGACACTCTAACCACAAGGCCACTGAGCAGGTGACACAAGTAACAACCGTGTAGCTCCAAATTTGGTGTTTTCTGTATTTAAAATAAACTATTTGATCTACATATGTTAATGAGTTGTCATTCTCTGATCCTGTTACGCTAATGGCTGCTGCGTGCACATCCTCTAATGCAATAGAGGCAGATAGATGACACACACACACACACACACACACACACACACACGTAATTTAGATGTATACACACGGGAATCGTATGAAGGAGCAGGGGAATGTATCTCCATTACAGATGCCAGGTCACTTTACTTACAGGGTCATTTAATCACGGGCAAACCACTGTCTGTAATCTAACAAGGGCTGGCACTTTAAAGTCACCATAAAAATCCTCCTTTGTGACTTCCATTTGTCTTCTCAAATAGAATCACCGAAAGAGGCCGGCACGCCAGTTTCTCGACATTTTCCAGGGTGAGAGGACCCGATTGTCATCAGCGTAAACAAAGCATGCTCATGGGGAGCGTCCGCATCATCACGCCCAGTCTTGCGTCACCTCAGGCGGGGAGAGTCAGGTAAGAAGCCGCATGAAAGCTGAGGGCGCAGCTCTCTCTGCAGGAACACGGAACTACGGATGACTAGGATTCAATTTGTTTTGTTACATTTGGATCCATCTAGGCGTGTTGTATAATAGCGTTTCCTGCTCGGCTCTGTTTTGAGCGAGCCGAGCATCATCTCCAGTCACTCTGTACGTCACACACATAAGTGCCAAAAACGACTCCTGCAAATCCAGTGGTGAGCTTTTCTCCCTTTATTGCTGGGAATGAAGGCCGTTTTTAGTAGGGATGTCCGATAATGGCTTTTTGCCGATATCCGATATTCCGATATTGTCCAACTCTTTAATTACCGATACCGATATCAACCGATACTGATATCAACCGATATATGCAATCGTAGAATTAACACATTATTATGCCTAATTTGGACAACCAGGTATGGTGACCGGGGTGGTGGTTCCTCTCTTTAAGAAGGGGAACCGGAGGGTGTGTTCTAACTATCGTGGGATCACACTCCTCAGCCTTCCCGGTAAGGTCTATTCAGGTGTACTGGAGAGGAGGCTACGCCGGATAGTCGAACCTCGGATTCAGGAGGAACAGTGTGGTTTTCGTCCTGGTCGTGGAACTGTGGACCAGCTCTATACTCTCGGCAGGGTCCTTGAGGGTGCATGGGAGTTTGCCCAACCAGTCTACATGTGCTTTGTGGACTAGGAGAAGGCATTCAACCGTGTCCCTCGGGAAGTCCTGTGGGGAGTGCTCAGAGAGTATGGGGTATCGGACTGTCTGATTTTGGCGGTCCGCTCCCTGTATGATCAGTGTCAGAGCTTGGTCCGCATTGCCGGCAGTAAGTCGGACACGTTTCCAGTGAGGGTTAGACTCCGCCAAGGCTGCCCTTTGTCACCAATTCTGTTCATAACTTTTATGGACAGAATTTCTAGGCGCAGTCAAGGCGTTGAGGGGATCCGGTTTGGTGGCTGCAGGATTAGGTCTCTGCTTTTTGCAGATGATGTGGTCCTGATGGCTTCATCTGGCCAGGATCTTCAGCTCTCGCTGGATCGGTTCGCAGCCGAGTGTGAAGCGACTGGGATGAGAATCAGCACCTCCAAGTCCGAGTCCATGGTTCTCGCCCGGAAAAGGGTGGAGTGCCATCTGCGGGTTGGGGAGGAGACCCTGCCCCAAGTGGAGGAGTTCAAGTACCTCGGAGTCTTGTTCACGAGTGAGGGAAGAGTGGATCGTGAGATCGACAGGCGGATCAGTGCGGCATCTTCAGTAATGCGGACGCTGTATCGATCCGTTGTGGTGAAGAACGAGCTGAGCCGGAAGGCAAAGCTCTCAATTTACCGGTCGATCTACGTTCCCATCCTCACCTATGGTCATGAGCTTTGGGTTATGACCGAAAGGACAAGATCACGGGTACAAGCGGCCGAAATGAGTTTCCTCCGCCGGGTGGCAGGGCTCTCCCTTAGAGATAGGGTGAGAAGCTCTGTCATCCGGGGGGAGCTCAAAGTAAAGCCGCTGCTCCTCCACATCGAGAGGAGCCAGATGAGGTGGTTCGGGCATCTGGTTAGGATGCCACCCGATCGCCTCCCTCGGGAGGTGTTTAGGGCACGTCCGACCGGTAGGAGGCCACGGGGAAGACCCAGGACACGTTGGGAAGACTATGTCTCCCAGCTGGCCTGGGAACGCCTCAGGATCCCCCGGGAGGAGCTGGACGAAGTGGCTGGGGAGAGGGAAGTCTGGGCTTGCCTGCTTAGGCTGCTGCCCCCGCGACCCGACCTCGGATAAGCGGAAGAAGATGGATGGATGGATGGTATGGTGAAGATAAGGTACTTTTTAAAACAATTAATAAAATAAGATAAATAAATTAAAAACATTTTCTTCAATGAAAAAAAGTAAAACAATATAAAAACAGTTATATAAAAACTAGTAATTAATGAAAATTAGTAAAATTAACTGTTAAAGGTTAGTACTATTAATGGACCAGCAGCACGCACAATCATGTGTGCTTACGGACTGTATCCCTTGCAGACTGTATTGATATATATTGATATATAATGTAGGAACCAGAATATCAATAACAGAAAGAAACAACCCTTTTGTGTGAATGAGTGTAAATGGGGGAGGGAGGTTTTTGGGGTTGGTGCACTAATTGTAAGTGTATCTTGTGTTTTTTATGTTGATTTAATTAAAGAAAAAAAAAACGATACCGATAATAAAAAAAAACGATACCGATAATTTCCGATATTACATTTTAACGCATTTATCGGCCAAACATCTCTAGTTTTTAGTAATAAAAACTATCACAAATAAAAGGGCACTAATCCATAGGGCTGTCCCAAACTCATACTGATATCGATCAGCAAAATCTGTCTGTCTGTCCAATAAGCACACAAGGTTGGTCTTTTCTTGTGTTTTAGTGAAAAGGTAAACATGATAGGCTACAGGCTACTAGTGGCTAGCAGCTACACAACAGCTAAGCACACCATAGCACACAGGCTAGACATACAGTTCAGGCCAAAAGTTTGGACACACCCTCTCATTCAATGCATTTTCTTTATTTTCATGACTATTTACATTGTAGATTGTCACTGAAGGCATCAAAACTATGAATGAACACATGTGGAGTTATGTACCGTATTTTTCGGAGTATAAGTCGCTCCGGAGTAGAGGTTGCACCGGCCGAAAATGCATAATAAAGAAGGAAAAAAACATATAAGTCGCATTTTTGGGGGAAATTTATTTGATAAAACCCAACACCAAGAATAGACACTTGAAAGGCAATTTAAAATAAATAAAGAATAGTGAACAACAGGCTGAATAAGTGTACGTTATATGAGGCATAAATAACCAACTGAGAACGTGCCTGGTATGTTAACGTAACATATTATGGTAAGAGTCATTCAAATAACTATAACATATAGAACATGCTATACGTTTACCAAACAATCTGTCACTCCTAATCGCTAAATCCCATGAAATCTTATACGTCTAGTCTCTTTCTTACGTGAATGAGCTAAATAATATTATTTGATATTTTACGGTAATGTGTTAATAATTTCACACATAAGTCGCTCCTGAGTATAAGTCGCACCCCCGGCCAAACTATGAAAAAAACTGTGACTTATAGTCTGAAAAATACGGTACTTAACAAAAAAAGGTGAAATAACTGAAAACATGTTTTATATTCTAGTTTCTTCCAAATAGCCCCCCTTTGCTCTGATTACTTTTTCGCACACTCTTGGCATTCTCTCGATGAGCTTCAAGAGGTAGTCACCTGAAAGGGTTTTTACTTCAAAAGTGTGCTTGAAGCTCATCGAGAGAATGCCAAGAGTGTGCAAAGCAGTCGTCAGAGCAAAGGATGGCTATTTTGAAGAAACTAGAATATAAAACATGTTTTCAGTTATTTCACCTTTTTTTGTTAAGCACATAACTCCACACGTGTTCATTCATAGTTTTGATGCCTTCAGTGACAATATACAATGTAAATAGTCATGAAAATAAAGAAAATGCATTGAATGAGGAGGTGTGTCCAAACTTTTGGCCTGTACTGTATATAGCATTGCAGTCTAAAACGCCACATCAGTCAATATAAACAAGTATCAAATAATTATAGTTCCATATTGCTCACACATACAACATCTACAAGGCAAAAGCATATTAAAAAGTATCCAGTAACAAATGTGTCCGCATTATTCAACTAACTGTGTCATGACTACTGCAGTAGGTGTCGCCAAAAACAAATTACCACTCCATTTCAATTTTAAGAAAGTATATGTCTATAATGAGGTTGGTGTTAATCTTGCCAACCGAACAATTTCATGTGATTGAACCTTTTTCCAACATTCCACACAACAAATTAAAAGCATGTTCTATGTCCCAAACTCTGGAACGATCTCCCTCTCCATGTGAGACAGGCCCCTTCTTTGGCTATTTTCAAGACCCTTCTTAAAACCCATTTTTATTCACTGGCTTTTAACCCAGCATGAGACTTTGAACTGTTTTTAGCTTTTAACTTTTTGAACTGTTTTTAACTTTTAAACTGTTTTTATCTAACAAACTGTTCTTAGGGTAATTTATATTTGCTTTTTAATTGTGTATTTTTATTTCTGTTTTAAATGTTATTTTTTAGTCTGTCCTTTGCCTCTATTTCTTTGTGGTGTACAGCCCTTTGTTTTTCAACTGTGCTTGTTTTTAAAGGGCTTTATAAATAAAGTTGGTATGGTATGGTATGGTATGATTCGTGCTGATATTGTATCAGATTAATATCGGTACCGGTCAATACTCAAGGCTTCAATAACAGTATCAATTAACTTACTGCTTCATGACATTAACGTCATCAATTATTGTGACCACTAGGTGTCACACAAAAAAATATCACTATACTTCAACTTAAAGACAGCATAAATCATCATAAATATAACATGCTTAATGGATAGGTTAGTGATTTGTTCAAACATTTTGTAACTTTTCACACTTCAAAATCATAAAATTAGGTATGATTCCTGCTGATCTCAGATCATATTAACGTCGGTATACTTAAGGCTCCAATATCAGTATCGGGAGTGACCCATAAATCTCCTAACGCCAAGATGAAGGAAAATAAACACGGCTCGTACCTCTGCTGGCATGTTTGCTTGTGCCATCACATGCATTCTGCTGTATTACTGCTACTTCTCTGACTTATTTTGAGGTGTTCTGGTTATTTCTATTGCGCAAGGCGGCAAGTGTCATTAATTACTGGCGAGAGGAACGATCACATTGATTAAATGTCTTTATTATGCAGATGCAGGTGAGTGGTTGGACTTTAGGATTATCTGTCATCTTTGTTTATTTCATGAAATGTGTGGGTTATGGTATGTATGCATCACATCTACAATAAGTGTCCTCATATGGAGACAATATGGAGACAAACAGGACCTTTCCTCCAGATATATGTTGAAAGTAATTTGCAGGCCTGCATATTAAAAGCCTTTTCGGATTCAAGCATAATCCAAGAAACACATCAAGTCGTACACAATACACTTTCCCGACACAGCTGTTCCCCGAGGATCACGCTCGCGCCGCATTCATAAGCGAGGGCGCGTTAGGCGGCGAGGCGCCTTTGTGCTCGTAATGTATGTAAAACCTCATGAGTGTCCTTGACGCGAAGGTAGCGGCGTGCAAATTGTGTCGCGTCTAAAAATCAGGTTGTTGTTTTTTTTTTGTGGTTAAAAGCAGGAGAGGATTGCTTTGTGGACGTTCACTCATATTTCTCCTAAACAGAGTCGTGAAGTACAAGAGGATGACTGCATGTTAGGGTACACTTGTGTCTTACATAAGCATAACAATCCCATTTGGATGAGTTGTCTACATGCTATTGTACTACACGCATAGATACACCATTCTCATGCATACCATTGTCTATATAGACTTTGAACTGTTTAAAAGGTTTTTAAGGAATGACACTAGCATTTACTTAATTTAAGAATATTTTTAAACATATTTATCAAAAAGGTCTATTTTTTTTTTCTACCAAGAAAAGTGCACTTGTTATTAGTGAGAATATACTTATTTTAAAGTATTTTGGGGTTCATTGAGGTTAGCTAATTTTACTTGTTTTGGAAAGTCTTGACAAGCCGAATTTTCTTGGTCTATTTGCAGATAATGTTGCTTAGTTCAAATAAAATACCCCTAATTATTTTTTTTTTCTTCTTGTTTTTGAACACTGACTTTTTGCAGTGTACCACCTCAGAAAGCACTTGCCTCTCAGAGTACCACCATAATGACCAACATTAAAGGCCTACTGAAATGCGATTTTCTTATTTAAACTGGGATAGCAGGTCCATTCTATGTGTCATACTTGATCATTTTGCGATATTGCCATATTTTTGCTGAAAGGATTTAGTAGAGAACATCGACGATAAAGTTCGCAACTTTTGGTCGCTGATAAAAAAGCCTTGCCTGTACCGGAAGTACCAGACGATATGCGCGTGACGTCACAGGTTGTGGAGCTCCTCACATCTGCACATTGTTTACAATCATGGCCACCAGCAGCGAGAGCGATTCGGACCGAGAAAGCGACGATTTCCCCATTAATTTGAGCGAGGATGAAAGATTCGTGGATGAGGAAAGTGAGAGTGAAGGACTAGAGGGCAGTGGGAGCGATTCAGATAGGGAAGATGCTGTGAGAGGCGGGTGGGACCTGATATTCAGCTGGGAATGACTAAAACAGTAAATAAACACAAGACATATATATACTCTATTAGCCACAACACAACCATGCTTATATTTAATATGCCACAAATTAATCCCGCATAACAAACACCTCCCCCCTCCCGTCCATATAACCCGCCAATACAACTCAAACACCTGCACAACACACTCAATCCCACAGCCCAAAGTACGGTTCACCTCCCCAAAGTTCATACAGCACATACATTTCCCCAAAGTTACGTACGTGACATGCACATAGTGGTACGCACGTACGGGCAAGCGATCAAATGTTTGGAAGCCGCAGCTGCATGCGTACTCACGGTACCGTGTCTGCGTATCCAACTTAAAGTCCTCCTGGTAAGAGTCTCTGTTGTCCCAGTTCTCCACAGGCCAATGGTAAAGCTTGACTGTCATCTTTCGGGAATGTAAACAATGAAACACCAGCTGTGTTTGTGTTGCTGCAGTCGGCCGCAATACACCGCTTCCCACCTACAGCTTTCTTCTTTGCTGTCTCCATTGTTCATTGAACAAATTGCAAAAGATTCACCAACACAGATGTCCAGAATACTGTGGAATTTTGCGATGAAAACAGACGTCTTAATAGCTGGCCACCATGCTGTCCCAAAATGTCCTCTACAATCCGTGACGTCACGCGCAGGCGTCATCATACCGAGACGTTTTCAGCAGGATATGTCGCGCGAAATTTAAAATTGCACTTTAGTAAGCTAACCCGGCCGTATTGGCATGTGTTGCAATGTTAAGATTTCATCATTGATGTATAAACTATCAGACTGCGTGGTCGGTAGTAGTGGGTTTCAGTAGGCCTTTAAAATGCAGTATTGTAGTAGGCCTACGTATTCATTAAAAAACAAGGCAGAGGTTTTATATAGAAAACATATTGTAACATGACACACAGTTTGAACAACAGTAACACTGCGTTTGAATTTAGGAAAATAGAACTGTTACATTACAATATTTAATTAAGTGATTCTTTGGTGTACCGCTAAATAGAGCCCGCGTTTGAGAATCACTGCTTTAGTAGATCAGGCCCCTAATATTTTCTTTTACCATCAGATTTATGGCTGAATATTTTAGGCTTTACACACAGTAACAGTCTTGAGCCATTAAAGTGTTAAACATGTCCTGTTAATAATAAAATAAGCCTTAAAGTTAGTGACATCGCTAAACTGCTATTTACTACCGACAGTATTTGGGGACATTTAGGAGTAACACAACTAACTTGCGCTTTTTTGCTCAGCTTTATTTCGTGGTGTGCAGGTTACACCTCCAGAAGCTTGAAAGGTTGTGCATACGTTCCTACGTCGCCCAAAGGTCAGGAGGTCAAGTCACAAGCCCATGTGAGGGTCCCGGTAGTGAATGAGCTCTGTGTTCTAGTCCCTATTCCACTTTGGCTACTAAAAGAGCTGGGGCCTCATGTACAGAGAGATGTGTTGCTTTCCTACTAAAAATGGACAAATCCAGAAAACGGCCTACGCAGGTAAAAATTCAGATGTGTGAAAGTGTTCGCACGCACAAATCCAAAAACATTTCTTTGTTACATCGCAGTCTACTTAGGCCATGTCTACACTAAGTCATTCAACCCCTTGAACGAATAATTATTTAGCCTAAGCCCCGTTTCAGCCACACTAAACCACCGTTTAAGGTCTCGCTCCTTGGACACATTTTTAGTGAAGTGTGAAGTGAAGTGAATTATATTTATATAGCGCTTTTCTCTAGTGACTCAAAGCGCTTTACATAGTGAAACCCAATAACTAAGTCACATTTAAACCAGTGTGGGTGCCACTGGGAGCAGGTGGGTAAAGTGTCTTGCCCAAGGACACAACGGCATTGACGAGGATGGCGGAAGCGGGAATCGAACCTGGATCCCTCAAGTTGCTGGTACGGCCACTCTACCAACCGAGCCGCTCCATACACGGGTAAGTGCACCGTGTATTTCTTGAATCTGTGGCAACTTAGCTTTGTATGGACTCATTGATCGTTTACAAACCGAGTTCGGAGAGGAAGTGACGCCAGTAAGACCGCGCCCACACAGGAAGTGACGTCAGAAAGACCGCGCCCACACAGAAAGTGACATCAGAAAGAACGCGCCACAGCCAGCTTCATAACAAAGATGGAGGCGGATCATCCAGACATGCCCGTGTTTCTCCTTCCGTCTGTACAGACCAGTGGTTCTTAACCTGGGTTAGATCGAACCCTAGAGGTTCGGCGGAGGTCAAAACACACCCGACTCATCGTGTAAATACAAACTTCTCCCTATCGGCGTATTACGGATATGGCAACAGCTGACTGGTTTGCAGGTGTGTAATTTGTTGTGAGTTTATGCACTGTGTTGGTTTTGTTCTTTGAACAAGGTGATGTTCATGCACGGTTCATCTTGTGCACCAGTAAAAAAACATGGTAACACTTTAGTATGGGGAACATATTCACCATTAATTAGTTGCTTATTAACATGCAAATTAGTAACATATTGGCTCTTAACTAGTCATTATTAAGTACTTATTAATGCCTTATTCGGCATGGCCTTATTATAACCCTAACCCCCTAACCCTGAAGTCTTTGTTACTTAGAATATGTTCCCCATACTAAAGTGTTACCAAAAACATATAACTTTGTCTTGAATTTGAAAAAAAAAACATTTTATTTTTCCCTAAAGAAGGGTTCGGTGAATGCGCATATGAAACTGGTAGGTTCAGTACCTCCAACAAGGTTAAGAACCACTGGTACAGACGCTTGTGGAAATCACACATGAACACCCTATGAACGCTCCTGAAAGAATCAATAAAGTACTATCTAAAGACTCTAAGAGAAAGCGATTGCAGCTATTTCGGATACAACACTTCTCAGACGGCAAGAGAACTTTCCAATGTCCAGGTCAGCTGTGATTCTACTTAGCGGAAAACTTTGTCCATTTGTCGAAGGAGAGTCAACGAGAATGCGAGCTCCCGTGAATGTGATAAAAAAAGTAGCGTGTGCTTTGTATTACCTGGCAGTCGAGGGAAAACTGCAGAAAACATCGAATGCATTTGGACTGGCAAAGCAGACTGTATCAGTTATTGTCCACCATGCCCGTCTAGGTCCAGAGTATGTAAAGTCACCAAAAACGAATGGACAATGAAGGTGAATGCAAAAGAGTGAGGAGTGTTTTGACCACATATCTAGATCCCTAGTTTGATTGATGTCAAATGTTCTTTATCACACTGTGTACTTTCGTGTCCAATAAAGATTTTATTAATGTATGATGTCTCAGGTGTGATTCACTACAATAGGGCCCCACGGCCCACTGAAATCCAGTTAATTGAAATACCACAACACTGGATATTGTTCAGATAAGTTACATTTAAAAACTTACACACAAAGCAACACTGAAAGTGACTATGACGTGCGCATTTTCCGCGCATGCGTTTTAGGTCGCGTTGCGCCGGCGGACGGCGGACGGAGGGGGACTTAAACGGTGGCATTGTTGTGTGTGGACACAGATAAGGTTAGGTGGGATTTACCCTGGATAACCTTAGCCGGCTTAGTGTAAACGGGGCCTTAAAATTAGGGATGTCCGATAATGGCTTTTTGCCGATATCCAATATTGTCCAACTCTTTAATTACAGATACCGATATCAACCGATACCGATATCAACCGATATATACAGTCGTGGAATTAACACATTATTATGCCTAATTTGGACAATCAGGTGTGGTGAAGATAAGGTACTTTTGAAAGAAATTAATAAAGATAAAATAAGATAAATAAATTAAAAACTTTTTCTTGAATAAAAAAGAAAGTAAAACAATATAAAACAGTTACATAGAAACTAGTAATTAATGAAAATTAGTCAATTTAACTGTTAAAGGTTAGTACTATTAGTGGACCAGCAGCACGCACAATCATGTGTGCTTACGGACTGTATCCCTTGCAGACTGTATTGATATATATTGATATATAATGTAGGAACCAGAATATTAATAACAGAAAGAAACAACCCTTTTGTGTGAATGAGTGTGAATGAGTGTAAATGGGGGAGGGAGGATTTTGGGGTTGGTCTACTAATTGTAAATGTATCTTGTGTTTTTTATGTTGATTTAATAAAAAATAAAAACATTTTAAAAAATTTAAAAAACGATACCGATAATTTCCGATATTACATTTTAAAGCATTTATCGGCTGATAATATCGGCAGGCCGATGTTATCGGACATCTCTATAATTTTTCATTAAAACATGCCAGCGCTATAAAAAGGGATACGATAGACTTTGACTCTTGTTTGATTACTGAATGTATTATTACAATAAACAGGCGAGGACGATCGCAGCCGTACAGTACGTGACAGTCGGCCTCAGCCCTCCACATGTCCCCGTGCGGTCTCGTGTGCTGCCACCCATTTCTGCCCACTAGCGCCACAGGGAAACATTGTGGCAAAATGATCGCCTGAATAAAAGATGTTCTCACAAATATAATTATGAAACATTAAACGCATTGGCGGAAATGTGAATTTGGTGTCCTTGCCTGCATCTTTTTGACATCAAACGTGGCCGAGCGCGAATGTCGGGCAAGAAATAAGGTTATCAATACATTAGAACTATCTCTCAAAGTGATGCAATATGTCTCTGAGGTGCACATCAATCACTCTGAGGAGTACAATTGTTTTCTGTGAATCATTTGTGTGCGTCGCTAACGTATCCACAGCATGTAGAAATGTGCGTATGACAGCGATGAAGTTGTCGCGAGGCAGCGCACATTTCCACGTCAACGTCAGTTTTGAGACATCTCAACTTTGCCTTGAAAACGGGCATAGTGCAGTTTTTTGTGTGTATGCAAGCTTGATACATGAGGCCCCTGGTGTGTGGACCAACAATAAAAGGTATAGTACCGCAATACTAATGAATCATATTCTGTACTATATACCGCCTCTAAAAAATACCGGTCCCCCAATGTATGATCCTGTAACGACTTGGTATCGGATTGATACCTAAATTTGTGGTATCATCCAAAACTAATGTAAAGCATCCTAACAACAGAATAATAAGTGATTATTACATTTGAACAGAAGTGTAGATCAAACATGTTAAAAGAGAAAGTAAGCAGATATTAACAGTAAATGAACAAGTAGATTAACTATCATTTTCTACCACTTGTCCTTAATAATTTTGACAAATGATAAATGACACAATATGTTACTGCATATGTCAGCAGCTAAATTAGGAGCCTTTGTTTGCTTACTTACTACTAAAAGACAAGTTGTCTTGTATGTTCACTATTGTATTTAAGGACAAAGTGGCAATAAGAAACATATGTTTAATGTAGATTTGTTGTTAAAATAAAGCCAATATTGCATTTTTTTGTGGGTGCCCTTTATTTAGAAAAGTATCGAAAAGTACCAAAAAGTATCAAAATACATTTTGGTACAGGTACCGGTACAAAAATATTGGTATCGGGACAACACTCGCACACAGTACTAAATATCAGAATCAGAATAGTTTTGTATTGCCATTGTTTGAGAACAGGTTCACAAACTAGAAATTTTACTTGGTGCAATCGTGCAAGCAAAAACATGTTATTGAAACATTAAGGATTCATATATTTTTACATCATGAGCTTGACTTCATGAGAGAAATCAAACAACAAAGGCCGAAAATAACCCACAACACCTGCTCACCCATGACTACATTTGTGTGTGCAAAAAAAGACGTGTCATTTAAATAATGCCAGTAATTATTGACCGCCATCACCTTGCACACTACTCTAAGGGCCTAGTATTTGTGCAAACTGAAACACATGCAAACTTGATAGCACACGCAAAACTGAACTACTGAGGTTTGTCTCTTAAAAATGAGCAAAATAGTGAGCGCAATCAATTTAGTGTCTTTCCTCATGTATATGCAGAATATATATGCTGATTGTTCCAACGCCCACTATACTGGGAGTAGGAGATACAGATGTAATCATTTAGTGCTCACTGTAAAAAAAATAAAAAATAAAAAAAATAAAAAATAAAAAATAAAAAAAAAATAAAAAAAAAGGACTATATTTTGCAGCAGGAAACTGGCAGCTTAGTTGCCAGAATTTTTCCATAAAATATGTGTTTTACTGAATTACTATAAAAGGAAAAACTGTACTACTGTTATTTTTACATTAAAATTCTGGTGACTCGAGCTGCCAGTTTTTTAACTGTAAAATCTACTGAGGTTTTTTTTACAGTAGCTTTCGCAATTTGATCACCACCGGTTATGAAGCTTGAAACTGTTATGGGGCCACTGTTTTTTGTGTCTATGTTCAGCATGTTTGGAAGGTGTGTGCACACTTGGGACAGTTCTGCATAAGTGGCTGTGAAAAGGAGGCGATGGCACTGAAATGACAGACCACGGAGAGAGAATGTCCTCTGTCCGTGTGCATGTCAACATATTTGCACTGTCAGAAATAAAAAAAAGATTGGAGATATCGTCTATCCAGCAATGCCATTTTGTATCGGCTGGATCAGGGGTTCTCAACCTTTTTTCAGTGATGTACCCCCTGTGAACATTTTTTTAATTCAAGTACCCCCTAATCAGAGCAAAGCATTTTTGGTTGAAAAAAAGAGATGAAGTAAAATACAGCACTATGTCATCAGTTTCTGATGTATTAAATTGTATAACAGTGCAAAATATTGCTCATTTGTAGTGGTCTTTCTTGAACTATTTGGAAAAAAAGATATAAAAATAACTAAAAACTTGTTGAAAAATAAACAAGTGATTCAATTATAAATAAAGATTTTTACACATAGAAGTAATCATCAACTTAAAGTGCCCTCTTTGGGGATTGTAATAGAGATCCATCTGGATTCATGAACTTAATTCTAAACATTTCTTCACAAAAAAAGAAATCTTTAACATCAATATTTATGGAACATGTCCACAAAAAACCTGGCTGTCAACACTGAATATTGCATTGTTGCATTGTAATGAATGAAATAGCCTACTTGATTTGATGTTCAGTTTATGAACTTACATTCATATTTTGTTGAAGTATTATTCAATAAATATATTTATAAAGGATTTTTGAATTGTTGCTATTTTTAGAATATTTTTTTTTAAATCTCACGTACCCCTTGGCATACCTTCAAGTACCCCCAGGGGTACGCGTAACCCCATTTGAGAACCACTGGGCTGGATGATCAGCAGACACCAACATGAATTAAATTGAATTGTTTTGCTGTCATTTTTTTTATACAGGAGATATATTATCCTTATTTCTCTTTTCTTGCATCTGGATCATTCCAGTGCACCATCAGAATTATTGCTGGTGTTTTTGGCATAACACTGCTGTCTCCAATTCCGCACCTTCCTTACGTCTGCTAAAATAGGTTCTGTTGTTCCGAACGTGCATCTATTCTTCCCAGAAAACATGCTGCAGATGATAGTTCTGTGCAGCATGTTGATGAAGAGAGATACCCTTGTCCGTGTGCATGTCAACATATTTGTTATATATATACTGTAAGAAATAAAAATGAAAATATTCAACACAAATATAGCGGTTGGATAACTAAAAAGGGGTCATATTATGTTTTTTTTCTACATCTAAAACACAGTCTTGTGTTATCCATAACATGTAATATTGGTTCTTTGGTCAAAATGTTGCATGGAACATATTTCGCAGACCAAGCTGCTTTCTGACCTTCAGGATGCGGCGTTTTGTGGGCTGGTATTATTTACATGCCTCCACTTCGACTGCGTCTTCTCCACGCCTACTTTGTTGTAGTTTTTAGCACTTCCATAGCAAGTCTACTGACACATATAAATTAGAACTATACGCTACTTTGTGTTAGAAACGGCAACAGCGGAGGATGCATGTGCATGTACGAGCCAGTCTGCCCCACAGCAAGAGGATAGAGGAAAAATAAGAAGCCTATTGACGACAGTGCGGACTACAATGGCAAATTTGCAGCCAGTCAACACCAAAATGAATATAAGTGATTCTTTCTTTAGTGTCTGCCAGCTATTTTGTTAAATGACATTTATTTCTGTTCCAATGTGAGTTTTCTTGCATTCGGATCATTCCAGTGCACCATTGCACAACACTGGCGACGACCAGACAGCATCTTCGGCTTGCTAAAACAGATTAGACTTAGACTTAGACAAACTTTATTGATCCACAAGGGAAATTGTTCCACACAGTAGCTCAGTTTCAAAGGATGGAAAGGATAATGCAGGTATTAAGTACCGGTAGACTAAAAATGTACCATAGTAGCAATATAAAATATAACATACATGTAATATTTACATATGATATATACAGTATATAATATATACTGATATATTATATTTTATTTGTATATAAAATATACAATATATAACAAATCCCCATTACCATGTACAATATTACAGTATATGTAAAGGCTGCAGCAAAAAAATAAATAAATAAAAAAATAAAAAAATAAAAATAAAATTCTGTTGTTTCGAACGCTCACAACGTAGCTGTGTGCTGCATGTTCTGCAACATAGCAAAACACCACAGGTTGGAACATGATGCCATGGATGTGCAGTCAATGACTGTCTCCATGGTGACAGCCAGGAGTAGACACACAAATCTTATTTAAATAGGGCGGTCTCAAGACTCAAAGTAAGACCAATAAACATTTTTTTAAATAATACAAATGAATCCACATAGTCAGAGACATAGCAGTAAATCAGCAGTATTGAATTACAATAAGCACAAATGTTTAGTAAGGCCAGGGGGATCGCACCCGAGTCCAGCACGGTGCAAATGACCGAGTGGGAGTACGTCCGAAGAATGCTGGGAGATCATAACAACCCTCAGATAACGTGCAAATATGCCCTCGAGTGACGGTAAGCAGCAAAGAGATGACTACAGCATTTTTTTTTAGAAGCTTGTAGCTAGTTCTACTGTTTATTGTCATACCAAAAAAAACAAAAACAGAGGCCTTTCACTCTTGGTTATTTTGTGTCTCAAGGGGGGGGGGGGAAATCAAGCGTATTGTGTCGGATCACGAGATGAGCCACGCTTTTCCCACACGCCCACGCCGTTCCCTCTCTGTGCCAGCCTTGTTTGGCACCGGCTCTTGTACGTGCACGAACAAAAAGGAGCCCTTTGAGGCAGCTTTGCGGGGGTAGCCGGCTAATAACAAGCTGGCTATTATGACGGCGAGACAGATGCGTGTTGCTGGATGGTGACAGAGGCCTTGTGTGTGTGGATGTGTGTGTGTGTGTGTGTGTGTGTGTGTGTGTGTGTGTGTGTGTGTGTGTGTGTGTGTGTGTGTGTGTGTGTGTGTGTACACACATTATCAAATGGTCATTGTGGATGATGTCTACTATGGAGGTCAATGGAGTTCTACGCCGGGCCATGCATGCCAGACCTTTTCACCCTGTGCCTTGCAAGAGGCCGTCAGCCAGTAGGTCTGGGCGCTAAATCAATTTGGTCAATCACTCAAGTTTTTTGTTGCAAACTACTTAGAAAATTTAAAAAAAGTTTTTCTCTTCCATTGCTCCGGCATATTCCTTGCACTCCAGGAGTAGGATTTAGCATCGATGCGAACCAGGTCTTATATTCCGATTCTTTCGGAACCGTCAACATTTTCAAACGTCGATTCCTATTTTCGATGCTCAGTTTGCCACTGGAAGAAGTAGCTACCATAGAGCTAACTGTTTATCTTCATACACTGTGTGGAGCTGCTCCCTTAAGTCAATAATCCTTGATTGCGGTAAATAAACTTAGATTTCTTACCAGTATATGTTATCACCAGAGGACTGTTGGGCGAGGCTAAACATGTTATACATATCGTAAGAGCAAGCAGCATCATACAAGCTAATCAGTAAGCTAACAGCTACACTATCTTGAAACAACACAAGATGGCCCAAATCAGATTTTTTCCAGCTGACTGTAAACGTGCGCAGGCCCCAATGTGGCCTTGACGTCACTTGCATGCGCTGTTCCATAAAGTGAAAACGAAGAAGTTGACCAGATTCCGTAAATGAACAAGAAAGCCTTAAAAATGTGTGTGTTTTTTTTACGTGAAAATTGATTAAAGTAAAATAATAAATGGGTTATACTTGTATAGCGCTTTTCTACCTTCAAGGTACTCAAAGCGCTTTGACACTATTTCCACATTCACCCATTCACACACATTCACACACTGATGGCGGGAGCTGCCATGCAAGGCGCTAACCAGCAGCCATCAGGAGCAAGGGGTGAAGTGTCTTGCCCAAGGACACAACGGACGTGACTAGGATGGTAGAAGGTGGGGATTGAACCCCAGTAACCAGCAACCCTCCGATTGCTGGCACGGCCACTCTACCAACTTCGCCACGCCGTCCCGTAATGTATAAATGGTGGATATATATAGTGTAGGTTCTAGGGGTGTGGAAAAAAATCGATTCAAATTCGAATCGCGATTCTCACATTGTGCGATTCAGAATCAATTCTCATTTTTTTTAAATCTATTTATTTTATTTTATTTATTTTTTAATTTTTTATTTTATTTATTTTTTTAATTAATCAATCCAACAAAAAAATACACAGCAATACCATAACAATGCAATCCAATTCCAAAACCAAACCCGACCCAGCAACACTCAGAACTGCAATAAACAGAGCAATTGAGAGGAGACACAAACACGACACAGAACAAACCAAAAGTAGTGAAACAAAAATTAATATCATCAACAACAGTATCAATATTAGTTACAATTTCAACATAGCAGTGATTAAAAATTTCCATGGAGGCACTGGTGGGTTAGTAGGGAGACTTTGTATTCAATCCTGAGTGGAACAGGAAGCCAGTGAAGGGATTTGAGAATTGGTGTGATGTGGTCGTATTTCCGCACTCTCATCAAAACCCTGATCGGAACATTCCTATCGCTAACACATAAACCAGTGTTTCTTAACCATAGGGCTCATTGTTGGGCCGCCAGCTGTGGTCCGTACGGGCCGCATCCGTACTCAGTTGTAATACACTTTTCAACCATTTGTGGCAGTAAAGACAATATCAAACAAACAGAAGAAGTCTGGAGCTAAAGTCAAAGAGAAGTTTCTTAAGCGCAAAAATTATGACTAAAGTGGTGAAGCTGTATTTTCATTTACACTTTAATTTTATGTGTTAAATAAATTTTTAAAAACACATGCTTTCATATCATTTGACAAGGTTGTAAACAGTAAGTAGGTTAGATATAGTTATTGAATATCATTCAAATCAAGAGTAAAATTATTAATTCAGTGTTAATATTTGAGTGGGCCCTGAGGTTAAGAACCCCTGACATAAAATAAACAACAGGACATGTGTAAATGTTTTTTAATGTGGTTTAAAAAAATAAAGTGAACTATTTGTATATTGGATTCTTTTAAATCAAAGGGGAAAATGGTCATCAAAGTTTTTTGTAAAAGAAATCAGAGATTTAATTTTTAGGGCAAATCGCCCAGGCCACTCCAGAGGGTACGTGCACACTACCACACCATAACTGTCTACAATATAAGAGATAAAGTTATCCATACATTAGAAATATATATCTCAATGTGATGCTACATATACTAATACATATACGCTCCGCCTCTATCTCTGATAAATGTGTGATGTGATGCCAGAAGTAAACAAGCCAGAGTATGTTTACCATCAACGCCTGTTTCGTGTTTCTAAGCCGCGTGGAACATATATATCACTTCTACCGTACCCAAAGTGTGTGTGTGTATGTGTGATGCTAAGCATGAAGGTCGCCGCTAAACTGCAGGCCGAAATGTAAATATCTTTAATGAAGTGTGACACATTGTGTATTATAGCCCAGAATGTGTGCAGTGTGTGCAGCAAACTGGATGACTTCTCTGCATCTAAGACGAGACACACACACACACACACGCACGCACACACGCACGCACGCACGCACGCACACGCACACACTCTTGTATTTGTTACCTTCTTGAGACCTCCGAAAAATGCCTACCTCTTTAGGACCACCCTTTTTAGATATATAAAGATTTGTATTTACAACATTAATAATATCTACATACTATGCAAATATAAAAAAGCTTGTTGTGAAAAATGAGTTGGAATTTCACAAGAAAAAGGTCACAATTTCACAAGAAAAACTGAACATTTGTGCATGTGTTGGAATTTTACTGAATAACAGTTGAAATTTTACAAGAAAAGCTTAAAATTTGGGCAATTTTATGAAAAGAGTCTTAATTTTACTTGACAAATGTCACAGTTTTATAAGAAAACTTTAAAATTTTGGCAATATTATAATAATCTGAATTTTACTTGTCAAAATTATGACAAAAGGTCATAATTGTACTCAAAAAATGTCACTATTTTACAAGAACAACAAAAAAATTGGCAATATTGCGATAAAAGTCAGAATTTTATATGACAAATGTCACCATTTTGCATTAAAATGTATTCATTTTACATTAAAAAAGTCATAATTTTACGAGAAAATATTGCAATATTACAGGAAAGAAAAGAATGGGAGAAATTCTTCCCAATTTTATAAGAAAGAAGTCGACAATTGTGATAAAAAGACTGCTTTTAGTTAATTGTATTTTTTGTTTGTAATTGTTTTTTAAATCTTCATCATTTACTTCAAGTTATTACAGTATGTCTCTATTTATTTTACTTTTTATTTATTTATTCTATTTTTATTTTTGTAAATAATTTTGGCCAAAGGGGGCACGTTTCAATTTCTTACACACGCTTGTTATTTCATATGTTGACCAGAGGGGGAGCACTTTTAAAACCGACACACAGTCAATTTGAAAAATCCCTCCTTTTTGGGACCACCCTAATTTTGATAGATTTCACCACCAGGGGTGCAAATGAGACATTCTCTATCACATGCAATGGTTTTCCATATTGGGATCATGATTTATGTCCTGACTTGTCCATATGTAAGGTACTTTTCCTTGTTGATGTCTCAAGAAGGGTAGAAATACAAGAACACACACACACACACACACACACACACACACACACACACACACACACACACACACACACACACACACACACGACAGACAGGTCATGGCCATCCTCTCTCTCTAAATCCACATTCCCTGAACCAGAACCCCTCACCCCAGTGATCCCTTTAGCCATGACACTTCCTGTAACTTTGGGATGTGGCTAAACTCTGGATTCTGCTAATCTCCGCTGGGCTCTATTTCGCTTTAGGCTCGCCTCCAGCTGAGGGTTCATCATCCTAAAGCCCACATGAAGTTACATAAAGCACAATCAAGTGTTCAGCACAGCGCTTACACCTACACGCCAGCTCACAATAGACACTGAAGCTGGCGTGGTTTCGAAGCAACGTGCCTGGATTGAACCCTCCCACTGGTCCCTACCCCTCTAAAAGCTTTATCACTTATTTAGGAGAGTGTTGAGGTCAACATCAGTGTGATGCAGCTTCTTAACCCTCAATGTAAACGGCTCAGGCGGTAGAGGTTGGTAGTAACGCACTACAATTACTCTGTTACATTTATTGAAATCAGAGTAGTTATAATGCAACATACTTTTGACTTTTACGTGTTTTACGTGTTATTTTTGTGAAGTAAAAAATAAGAAATGATTACTTTAAAAAAGTAGTTTTATACTAGTGAGTGTTGATGACACAGCTTTGCAACAGTTGATGTTCTAGTTTCAAGCATGTTTTACTCAATATAGGTCATCAAATCTCAGCAACAAGCTGTAATATCTTACTGAGATTATTTAGGGCCAAAACACTTAAAACAAGTAAAACACTAACATAAAATCTGCTTAGTGAGAAGAATTATCTTATCAGACAGAAAATAAGCAAATATCACCCTTATTTGAGATATTTCATCTTACTTAGATTTCAGTTTTTGCAGTGTAGATGTGATGTCTTTTGTCCACTATGAATAAACACACTTTCCCGTTATGCGTGCTTGTGATCGTGTTCATCAAGGAGCTTCTGCAATAAATGACGAGGGCCTGTGTCGATGTATCTAAAGCTAGGAGCCCACCATCGCTATAATGGCACTTGGCCCGAGCTCGCTGTCTTCTATTAGAGGATTGAGCATGTGTGTGTGTGTGTGTGTGTGTGTGTGTGTGTGTGTGTGTATGTGTGTGTGTGTGTGTGTGTGTGTGTGTGTTCTTGTATTTTTACCCTTCTTGAGACATCAACAAGGAAAAGTACCATCCAAGTAAGGTCCAAAATCATGGTCCCAATACGGAAAACCATTGCATCTAATAGAGAATGTCTCTTTTTCTCACAATGTGTCAACTTTTTTCTTATAAAATTGGGAAGACTTTCTCATATTCTTTCTGTTTCTGTAATATTGCAATATTTCCTTGGAAAATTGTTACTTTTTTATGTAAAATTATTATTATTACTACAAAATTTGTCATATGAAATTCTAACTTGTATCACAATATTGCCAATTTTTTTGGTTTTTCTTGTAAAATAGTGACATTTTTTGAGTAAAATTATGACTTTTGTCATAATTTTGCCCAAAAAAATTCTGATTATTATTATTATATTGCCAATATTTTATTATAAAATTACGAGTCTTTTCATAAAATTGCCAACATTTTAAGCTTTTCTTGTAAAATTGCGACTGTTATTGAGTAAAATTCCAACTTTTATCCTAATATCGCGCATATGTTCAGTTTCTCTTGTAAAATTTTGACTTGCGTTGAGTAAAATCACGACTTTTATTGTAATACTGCCAAAATTCCAAGTTTTTCTTGTGAAATTCCAACTCATTTTTCACAACAAGCTTTTTTTATACTTGCATAGTATGTATATATTATTAATGTTCTGAATACACATCTTTATATATCTAGAAAGGGTGGTCCTAAAGAGGTAGGCATTTTTCGGAGGTAACACATACAAGAATGTGTGAGTGAGTGAGTGAGTGTGTGTGTGTGTGTGTGTGTGTGTGTGTGTGTGTGTGTGTGTGTGTGTGTGTGTGTGTGTGTGTGAGTGAGCCCCCCCGCCAACACTACCTCCTCAGCTGCCACTCGCTTTCACCCGGGAGGCTCCAGTGGCGTATGACACTAATAAATTTAGCAGAAAGCACATCGAGTCGGCCCAGCGGCGCCATCGATCGTTGGGGTGACATCATCATACTCCTTATTTCCCAGGCGAAATTAAAGTGAGGGAGGGGCTGATGCAGGGATCCTCTTTCAGGCTGCACAATGAGGAATGGAGGCCAGGCATGACACCACAGCATTAGAGACGCACTACAGCCAATAGGAGGCGATTGTGCGGCGCTGCTTAATGACGTTTCCGGCTGATTGGTTTTAAACGCCAGTAAATGCGTAGCTTGGCCAAGGAGGCCTTTTAGTGTTGTCAACTGATTTCCCAGAAATTAGAGTGCAAGACTCGTCAGTGACAACATGTGAAAGACGTGTTTTCTGTATAAGGCCTGTTGGACTGTTCAGCCTTGAGGGAGGTCAAGTTGTGCTGTTCTTTTAATGGATTAGACACGGATTTCCTGTAACAGTGGCAATAAAGTTCTGTTCTATTCTCGCTAACACATTCTTATCACTACTTCTGTTGTCTCGCTATACTTTGTGTTTACGATCCTGCAAGACTTGTCCTGGGCGAGCCCTGCCTGCCCGCCCCCCTCGCTGCTCTATTCCCGTAAATCCCAAGCTCGTTTTTATCTGATGCAAGACAGCCCAAATAGTTGTTGTTTTGACAAAGGTGGCGGTGCTACGCTAAGCTAATGCTCTTCATGTTGCATCAACAACACAGCATACGCCACAGGCGTCACACTCAAGGCCTGGGGGCCAGATGTGGCCTGCCACTTCAATTTATGTTGCCTGCAAAAGCCGTAAAATAAAAAGTATTTTATCTTTTCTTACTAAATGTATTTGTTCTTTCTATTTTGACATGAAAAAAATACATATACTGCGTGCAATTGCATATCTTTAAACCTGAATATAATCTATCATTTTTTTATTTAATTTTTTGTAATATTTTTTGCTGCAGCTGTTACATATACTGTAATATTGGTAATTGGGATTTTTTATAAATTGTATATATTATATACAAATATAATATAATAATGTATCAGTATATATTATATACTGTATATATAATATGTAAATATTACATATATATTATATTTTATATTGCTACTATGGTACATTTTTAGTCTACTTAATACCTGCATTATCCTTTCCATCCTTACACTTTCCAGCCTTTGAAACTGAGCTACTGTGTGGAACAATTTCCCTTGTGGATCAATAAAGTTTGTCTCAGTCTAAGTCTAATATTGCAGCAAAATATCATATGTCATCATACAGTCCAAAACGTTTTTTGTTTAAATACAAATGAATACTTTATCTGCTTGGCTTATCATTTCAAAGCAAATTATCCATCAACTTGTACACTGTAAAAATGATAATAGATTTTACGGTAAAAAAAAATAATTGTATCGCAAAAACAACTTTGGTGCCGTTTTTCCATTTAAAGTAATACACTATAAAAACAAAAAACTTGTGTTTTATGGTAAAAAAAAACTGGCAGCTCAGTTGCATGAATTTTATCGTTAAAAAAACAGTGGTACTGTTTTCCATTCCATTTGCAGCAATATGTTGTAAAAAAAAAAAGAAAACACTGCAAGTTTTACAGTAAAATTCTGGTGACAAAGCTGCCAATTTTTTTTACAGTAAAGTTAAAGATTTCTATTTGCAGTGTACGTAAAATAATATATAATAATCAAATGCATAGGCAATTATGTAATATCATGAGGCAAATCCTACATTTCTATTATACATTAATATTTTATTTACTGTTGCAAGCAGAACCTCTGAGGGAAACCATAGCTGCGATGTGACCCTCAATGAAAACAAGTTTGACACCCCTGTCGCAGGTAATATAGCGTTAGCACTGCGGTTTCTCAATACCAGAATTTCAGTAGATTATGCCGAAACCTATGAATGTCCAAGATTCTCAATACTTATTCGATACATAATAAAAATGAAAAAAAAATTACTTTTAAATTCACAACTCTATTAAAACATGTGCTTCAAAGTGTCAAGTATTTAGGATCACTATACCTTAAAAAAAAAAAAGAACATATATAAGCTCCAAGTACATCAAAACAAACAGTACCATGCTTATAAATATGATCATAAATAACAACAATAGTGAACTATTTTACATTCTAAAAAGAACAGCAGTGGTGTGAAGCCTTTAAGTATGCAAACAATATTGTTATTAATATTATTTCAATATAGTGGTAGCGTGACGTTGTGTCATTTGTTTTTGTTTTGTTTTTTTGTCCTGTCCATATCGGCTGTACAAATTTACTTTACAAAAGAGAAGTATGGGATACTTCTCTTGTTGCCTTATTTGTATTTAACTTGTGTCATTTGTAATGGAAAAGGCTAATAAGAAGGATTAAACATATCTAAGACAAATATTTGTGTTTTTAATCCTTTTTCACATTTAAATTGTTTTAACATTTCCGTCTTTTGTCATCACGCTACCTTTTCGCTCCAATCTTTATTTCTACAAAATGCCATTTAAAAAAAAAGAGCTGCGTTCAGTGAATGGCACCCAGGCCACACTTTGCCTTCCTGGTGAAAATAGTAAGGCAGTGGTGTTCAAAGTGTTGCCATACAACAGAAGAGGGTCTCTAAGATGTTTTATGAGCACTTATGGAAGCGATAATAGTTGGCTCGCACACGCTTCCGGAGCTTTTCTATACGCGGTGGTAATAGATAGATAGATAGTACTTTATTGATTCCTTCAGGAGCGTTCCCTCAGGAAAATAAAAATTCCAGCGGCAGTGTACAGAATTGAGATATAATTTAAAAAGTAAATACTAAATAATGCACACTCCCTGGGCTTGTGGTGGCGGATCTCTGCTCGCACTTGTACGGTGAATACTTTTGCGACAGCTGATGCACCTCTCTTTCCCCTTTTGGTATGTACCACTACTCGCTAAATACTAAACACTGACAAACTGGTTAAAGTGCATCACAGATTATTTCTGCGCCATCTTATTCTCTGGCAAAGGTATGAGGTGTGTTGTGAGGCGGAGTTGCGCCACACTCACAGTGATGCTACACTCACAGACCTCCATTATTATTTGTTGATGAGCAAGTGCGAACCGGAAGCGCCAAATCTGCATTTGTGACGGACAAATAAATACATAGAAACACTGGATCATTTTCTTTAAGACAGCAGGTGTTCTTTGACGGTGACTCAGTGCTCACACGCTGAGAATTATCCTCAGTATTCGGTACTGAGGACCAGTGTTGGGTTAGTTACTGAAAACCAGTAACTAGTTACAGTTACTAGTTACTTTATTTAAAAAGTAACTCAGTTACTAACTCAGTTACTTACACCAAAAAGCAGGGCCGGCCCGTGGCATAGGCCGTATAGGCAAATGCTAAGGGCGCCGTCCATCAGGGGGCGCCACGCCAGTGCCACAAATGTTGGGAGAAAAAAAAAAAAGAAAAAAAGTTGGTACTATTATTTCTAAATACAAAAAATAATCCCACGTTAATTAAAATGCAAAGTAAAGCCTATTTAATAGAAATATTATTTGTTACAACATTACGCCCCCCCAACCCCCCCCCCCCCCCCGCACGGTGCGCCCCCTCCCTTCCCGTATCGTGACTCTTTTTGGACGTCCCCACATCAAAAAATCAACACAAGATGCCAAAACTGTCAGGTGCCCAGGGAAGAAAAAAGAGAAAAGAAGAGGAGGAGAAACGAGAAAAGACAGAGGTAGCAGGTAGGTAACGTTAGCCTACATGAAATTATTTGTCTGTTACAGAATGTGATAGTAACCTGGCTTTTTAGCATTAAGCTAATGTTACATGATTCAGCAATTGCTAATCAATAAATAGCTAGTTCTGTTTTAACGTCGGGTTAATATTGTGGAGGGGGCTAAATTGTTATGGAAAATAATAATGTAACGTTAGGTAATTACAGTACTCCCACTTTACATTCCTCAGGGACATTTCTTTCTTTCTTTAGTTTATTTCGAACATGAACACACTTACATCATAATACATCACACAATTTCATATCATTTCATTTTACATCATGCCCGAAAAGGAGTAGGAAGAAGCAAAGCTTATTTAATCCTACCTCTTTCCCACTTCAAAGCGTTTACAAATATATAGAATCATTTACTGACCTTTTTATATAATAAAATAACATCTATGAGTTAGTATACAACAGTTTTGTAATATGTAATTAATTAATTAATTAATTAATTCAGTCATTATTAACATACTGAGATGAAGAATATCTTATTTTCAATAAGGTTGAAAGTATTTCTCATAATTCTTCTTCTTTGTACTCTGTAAGCACTATTATTTTGAACAACCTCTTAAACTGGATCATATCAGTACAATTTTGAACTTTTTTACTTAATCTATTCCATAATTTAATTCCACATACTGATATGCTAAAAGTTCTAAGTGTTGTACGTGCATATAAATGTTTGTATTAGGTCTCTCTCAAGCAGGTGTTTTTTGTTTACATTGTTATTGCCTTCTGGTTAGCTAATGTTTGCCCTGCAGGTAATAGTCACTTTTCCACCCCTTTGTATATTAGGTATAGTTGTAAGTAAAAAAAAAAGGTCAAAGACAAAGCTATTCGGGTTCTTGTGAGTATATACACTTCACTGCCGATGTGGGGGGGCGCCACCTAAAATCTTGCCTAGGGCGCCAGATTGGTTAGGGCCGGGCCTGCCAAAAAGTAATGTGTTACTGTGAAAAGTAACTATTTAGTTACTTATTTTTTCCTTCTTTTTTTTTAAAGCTCCCATTAATGCCCTTTTAGCCTTCATTTCAGTACTGTTATTGCACTGGAGAATGATATAATCTGTTGATCAACTTGACATGCATTTGCATCACTGAACTCTGCTAAGCAATGTGGTCTACATACAACACACACAGACAAAGATATGTTTCAAAGGGCCAATTTGTTTCAGGCCAGAACAAATTGACAAAACTATTTTAAATAGCTGCAACATAACATACATAAGTAACAAACAGCATAATAACAACATAGCTGTAAAGCAAGGAAGGCACACACTACATACACAAAGCCTAACCAGGCGTTTTTTTCTCAAGGAATTCTGAAACAAAATCATGTCTGAAGCCCAGAACACTCTACGCATTTCCCCAGTTTTAGTTTAGAGAAAAGGAAAGATTGGCCTGGCCCACTAGCATCCCTCTTTATGTTTGTGAACTTTATAGTCTCTACATTTAGAGTGATGTGATAGTCAAACACTCTAGAAGTCTAGAATGAAAGAGTATATAAGAGAATTGACAGTGTGTGTGTACCATCAGTGATATATGATGAGCAAAGGCAGAGTTAATCCTTAAGTGGTGGTGGTGGAGGGGAAGTGGCATCGGAGTCTGTGTTTCTTTACTAGCTTCGTCAAAGCATGTTGCTTTTGTAGCTGTTTCAGCAGATTTGAATTGCTGTTTTGGGCAGTAGATGGAATCTTTGATCCAAGACACAACTTACATTTAACTAAAATGTTCTTTTCTTTGTGCTCGACAAAAGAAAAGTAGTGAGAATATCTACATATTCGACAAACTCTACTGCAGCTCCGCCATGATCAGACACGCCCCCCCTTCCCTCCCCACACCCAGACACACACAGAGCGCGCGTTTCTCTTCTCCGGCTTGTAACACAAGAAGAATCAGAAGGACGACACTGCAACTCTCCAATAAAACACACTCAGATTTTCTGTTTCTAACCGATACTACACAATAAATAACGTAAAATAACGCAGTAACGCATCATCTAGTAACGGTAACTGAGTTACTGAATATAAAAAATAACGCGTTAGATTACTAGTTACCGCTGAAATTAACGGCGTTACTTTGTAACGCGTTAGTCCCAACACTGCTGAGGACACAGAAAAAAGAAGGTATCGTCTTGGTATCGAGGTATCGATATCTTTGACAACGCTAGTCAGCTCTGCTGATGTGTTAAATTTATGCACGGTCCTGATGGGATTTTTTGGCCGCCGCACTCAAGACAATGCCTCTATTGATGTAAATGTGCCTATTTACATACATGGGGGAGTGTGGCTTAGGTGCATACATATTTGTTCCCCCCCCCCAGAGTCCCTGAGATTAATAACCCATTCCAGTGCTCCCATCTCTTTGTCAGATCCGTCAAACGGAGCAAAAATCCCTCTGGCCCATACATGTTCCCCCGATCAATATTTGTTCCTCCTTCCCGACAATTCATCTCCCCGTCCGATGAAATACGTGACATTTAATTACATATGGATTTAGGTATTCAGGTTGCGCTGATGGCTTGCAGGGGAAGAGGGCGGCATGTAAACAAGACCGATGGACGAAGCGGCGGTGGCTTGAATGAATGAAGGCGTAGCAAGTTAGCAAGAATGATGGATTGGTGGCGGTCTGAATGGCTCCAATCCATTCAGATGGTTACTATGTCAAGTCGGAAAGAAAACGTTCCTGTATTAGGTCGACTTGTCATTACAGTCAATCAGGAAGTAGGATATTTTTTACTTCAGACTGGGAAAAGGGCAGCTGACTAAGATGTCAGATGGCACAAAACAATAGCAACTACAGCGGTACGAGCTTCCGACTTTTTCATGACACGAGCCGTCTCTGGGTTATTGTTATGCACAAAAAATTTGGGTTTTAAGTCCTCCCACCACTTGTTGGCGGAGCGAATGTCACAATGAACCCCGTAAGATCCGACCAAAACATCCGGTCATACATATCGCTGGCATTAGCTTATAGTTATCATTGTCTTATAGCTAGAGATGGACTTAGCTTTGTTTTAACAAGCATGGGAAGAAAGAAAGTGAGTGTGAAGGACGTTCATTGAATTAACGTGAATGTGAATTATATTTATATAGCGCTTTTCTCTAGTGACTCAAAGCGCTTTACATAGTAAAACCCATTATCTAAGTTACATTTGAACCAAGGACGCAGTGACTAGGATGGCGGAAGCGGGGATCGAACCTGGAACCTTCAAGTTGCTGGCACGGCTGCTCTACCAACCGAACCACACCGCCTCATAAATTAAAGAAATAAATCATCGAAAACATGACAGAGTTGGAGCGTAGCACTGCTACCTTGCGCCATACTGAAGCAAAATGAGTTAAGTTAAAGTTAAAGTCCCAATGATTGTCACATAGGGTGACAATCATTGGGACCCGGGGTGGACCGCTCGCCTGTGCATCGGTTGGGGACATCTCTGCGCTGCTGACCTGTCTCCACTCGGGGTGGTCTCCTGCTCGCCCCACTATGGACTGGACTCTCACTATTATGTTAGATCCACTATGGACTGGACTTTCACAATATTATGCTAGATCCACTCGACGTCCATTGCACCGGTCGCCCTAGGGGTGGGGGATCCCCCACATCTGCGGTCCTCTCCAAGGTTTCTCATTGTCATCCCACTGGGTTGAGTTTTTCCTTGCCCTGATGTGGGATCTGAACCGAGTATGTCGTTGTGGCTTGTGCAGCCCTTTGAGACACTTGTGATTTAGGGCTATATAAATAAACATTGATTGACTGATTGATACACACTAGGTGTGGTGGAATTTGTCCTCTGCATTTGACCCATCCCCTTGTTCACCCCCTGGGAGGTGAGGGGAGCAGTGGGCAGCAGCGGTGGCCGCGCCCGGGTATACATTTTTTGGTGATTTAACCCTCAATTCCAACCCTTGATGCGGAGTGCCAAGCAGGGAGGTAATGGCTCCCATTTTTATAGTCTTTGGTATGACTCGGCCGGGGATTGAACTCACGACCTACCGATCTCAGAGCGGACACTCTAACCACGAGGCCACTGAGCAGGTGGCCTTGTGTCAATATTGTCAGCCAAGGAAGTTAAAATAATATATAAATGGCATACATTTGTCCATGAAAATATGGAGAAGCTGCTGATGGAAAGAGATACCATAGAAGTCCACTCTTCAAGGTAAAACTACAGTACATGTTTGTACTACATTCTATTGTATTATTTTTGATATAATATTTATTATCTAAAAGTGTTTATTTTTAAAAAGTATGCTACATGTTAAAATTGTGCTGTTTTATGGGCCCAGCACAAAATAAATGGCTTTTAATTCATTTCAATGGATGACGCGGTTTCGCAATGTCAGTTTTTTGATGTACAGGCTTCATCACAGAACCAAATAAACTCATGTCGCCTTGTTCTGCTGACATTGTACTCTTCACAAACCAAACAAACCGTGGTCGCCATCCATGTATTAGCTCCTGTTCGATTTAGTCTAAAGTCTGCACTTATGCAGCTTCCCGTTGAGTGGCATCACTGTCGGCTTTACGCTAGCCACAATAGCTTGTTCTTTTCAATTTCCCATCTTTGATTCCTGTTCGAAGTAGGTCATCCCCCTTCTCTTTCTCGCTCGTCGCTTCCTGGCAGCGCTCGGTTGTATAATCCGTCTCCAAAAGCATCCAGCTATTTAAATGAGCCTCAGATGCTTTGATTTCACTTCAAGCTACTGTAATTTCCTCGCTTCCTTTGTGGCTTGCTCACATCTTTTCTCTGCCTCTCGCCGTCTTTCTAAGGATATTCATCAATGTCACGGCTCTCCTTTGCATAGTCGTCCAAAAATGACCCATTGAATTTGACCCAGGCCCATACGTCTTTCTGATGGAGCCGGCGGATCGAGCAGTTTGTCTAATGCTCTTATTAATGGGGCTCGCTGTAATTCCGGGGGAGACTTTTGACAAGACGGATGGCTTCCAACAGCGATTAGGCAGTATAAAGTGTATTTCTCTACGACGCATTGTTAGAACCTGTGTTTGATTCTCTGCATAAATGTATTTGTATCGTTCTAGTCAAGGACCTCCATCAACCCTTCAAGATGTAAATGACTAGAGATGTCGTTCTGATATCGGCAAACAAAAACAAGTATAGAATGATATCAGCTACCATGTAAAATGTGTGATAGAATCTAATGTCCGATACAAGCAGACCTGCAGTGTGTTTTCTTGTTGTTCAGCCAGTTCACATCGGAGGCTCTGTTCACACTACAGGCCAAAATGTCCAATTTGGATTTTCAGAATCAGAATCAGAATAGTTTTATTGCCATTGTTTGAGAACGGGTTCACAAACTAGGAATTTTTCTTGGTGCAATCGTGCAACATAAAACATATAACACAGGATAGGGAATAAAAATGAGCTGTTTTGGTCAAATCCGATCTTTTATGTAGTTGTTTATGTCTAATGTGAACGCAATCTGACCCGCATGCAGACATGACAACATACAAAAGTAAACAGGACTCCGGTTCTAGTATGTCTCAGTCCTGGCACATTTGTGGCAATTTCAAGGATTTGTGCAATCAAAGTCAACATTTTCTGAAGTTTATTATTAAGATTAAGAAGGAAAAGGGCAAGTGTTTTGGCTATTACAGTTTGTGGGACATTTGTTTCAGTAGCAGTCGGAGACAGGAGTGATGGAACATTGCCATGAGTTCCTTAAACGTTATATTCACCTGTTTTCTGCTCATTTGTCAACGGTTTATCTTGCAACCGTCTATTTTGGCAAAGAATGAAGACGCTTATCGCTTTTTCATGTCGTATTGGTCGGACGAACGCGACCAGATCATTTGGATTGCAGTCGCATCGGATTAATACATATTTGATTTATATCCACTAACGAAAGAGGCCTTGGTCAAATCTAAAACAATCTAAATTGCACTGTTCACATTGACATGAAAAAATATGATAGTGGTCCCACAAGGGTTGTACGGTATACCAGTATTAGTATAGTACCGCGATACTATTGAATCATATTCGGTACTATACTGCCTCTAAAAAGTACCGGTCCTCCACCCCTCCGTCGTCGTCACGTCGTGTCATTGCTGGTTTACGAGCAGACGAGCATGTTCGGCAGCGCACAATCACGGAGTACCTACAAGCAGACACGGTGTGTAGACAGAAAAGGGAGAACGGGCGCATTTTGGCTTAAAAACTAACGATAAAGATGAAGTTATAACAGGAAGAGGTGCTTTAAGACATCGCTAGCCAGCTAACGGCTAAAGACCAGCCGCAGTCGGCAGTGTTGTAGCTACTTCTAAATCACTAATCCTCGATTCCATGGCGACAAAAAAAGTAATTTTCTTACTAGTATCATCCCTGCAGGACGAGTAATAGCTAAACATGCTTCACTACACACCGTAGCTCACCGACGTCAAAATGTAAACAAACGCCATTGGTGGATCTACACCTAACATCCACTGTAATGATACCAGGTACAGGAGTGTATCTAGTCGATACTACTATGATTACATCAATGTTTTTTTTTTGGCATTTTAACAACTTATTTTGTTTTTAAAAAATGTATATTATGTTTAGAAACTAAGGAAATATGTCCCTGTACACATGAGGACTTTTAATATGACCATTGTATGATCCTGTAACTACTTAGTATTGGATTGATACCTAAATTTGTGGTATCATCCAAAACTAATATCAAGTATCAAACAACAGAAGAATAAGTGATTATTATATTATTATACTTTTTATTGTCTCGTTTTTTTTACATTGCCTCTTAGAGTGGTCTTAGGCCATATTGTATATTGCATATTGTGTATATTGTGTTGTTTCTGTATATTGTGTGGTTTCTTCTTTTTTTTCAATTCAAAGCACCTCAGGGAAGCAACCTAAATTTCGTTGGACCTGTACCTGTACATGCACAATGACAATAAAGATCATTCATTCATTCATTCATTATTACTTTTTAACAGAAGTGTAGATAGAACATGTTAAAAGAGAAAGTAAGCAGATATTAACAGTAAATGAACAAGTACATTAATAATTCATTTTGTAACACTTAATAATTTTGACAAAATAATAGAATGATAAATGACATAATATGTTACTGCATATGCCAGCAGACTAAATTAGGAGCCTCTGTTTGCTTACTTACTAATAAAAAACAAGTTGTCTTGTAAGTTCACTATTTTATTCAAGGACAAACTTCCAATAAGAAACATAAGATTTTTTGTTAAAATAAAGCCAATAATGCAAATTTTTGTGGTCCCCTTTATTTAGAAAATTATCGAAAAATACTGAAAAGTATCGAAATACATTTTGGTACCGGCCAAAATATTGGTATCGGGAGAACACTAGGTCCCACACATATGGGCGAAAATTGGAAATTGACCTGCAGTGTGAACAAGGCCGAAATTTCCTTCAATCAGCACACAAGGTTGGTCTTTTCTTGTATTTTAGTCAAGTCATTTACAAAAGGTAAACATGCTACTACTAAGCACACAAGCTAGATGTTTGTAATAATTGCCCATGATTGAACAATACTGCAGTCTAAAACAGCACATTTGCCAATATATAAACTATAGTTGCATATTACTCATACATAGTCTTAAAAGCAGAAGAAAGTATCAAAGTAACAAATCAGCATAGCTTGTTATTCAAGGCATTTCTCATGTTGAACTTTTATTTCTTGCTTGTTTTCGCTCTGAGGGATCGCTTTAATGTCAATCTGTCAGCAGAGCGACTTGAAAACAAGACTGGAAATAATCATCCACAAATAATACAGCAGTATGTAAGTTATGGCACGAGCAAACAAATGCACGAATATGGCACAGACCATAGCGGGGGGGCAGGAAATGAGGGCTGGGGGCAAGGGGGAGTTGGAGAGCGCCGGCACAGTAGGCCTGACCTCGTGTGAATATACCTTAGATTTCACTTCTCACCATCAAAGATGATGTGGGGGCCTCGACCAATTAGAGTCAGCTGTTTCTCCCCAGGCCCCTTTGATCATGCATTACTTACCAACATTGACTTGAACCATTCCTGTTGGGACACACGGGAACTTATCAGAAATATTATGGCTGAAAGACGTCCGAAAAGAACAAATCAAGGTAGCAAGATCTAATCTTCAAAGCACACGAAGGAAGGGGACATTATTTTACACTTGACTAACCTGTACCTGCCTTGGCTTATAAATACCCCACTCTACAGGAAAGACCCTCATAAACACACAGGGGGCTGAACAAGGAGCTCTATTCTTGTGCAGCGGTGACAGATTTAGTCTAGACCAAATGTGCGTCTGGCTGCTTTGACAGGTGTCTTTTAGGGCTTCTGCTGCAAAGGTGAGTATGCACGAGTGCACAAATATAAATGGACACGTTTGGATGGTGTTTTATTTACAATGAATTTGCACGTATTGTGTGGATAACATGAATACTCTTCTGGTCACCATCAAACATTGTGTTTCTTTCTTATTGACAGTCGGTGCAGTTGTAATGTAAAGTCATGTTCTATGGTCTATGGTGGGTTTTCTTTAGTCACTGTGTGTGTGTCGTCTGGGTAGACGCATGTGAGGCGGAAGCAATTCTAACAGAACTTAAGCTAACTTTATGTCAAGATCTTCTGTGACGTTTTTCTATTGTTACTGAAAAGTAAGGGTGTTCCGATCTGATAATGATATCGAATATTGGTCCAATATTACAAAACTTTCCTCCAGAGGGGTCTTATCTTTGTCCATGTGATGTCAGATGAGACAAAAATGTAGCTGTTTGGCCACAATACCCAGCAATATATTTGGAGGAGAAAAGGTGAGGCCTTCAATCCCAGAAACACCATTCCTACCGTCAAGCATGGTGGTGGTAGGATTATGCTCTGAGTCTGTTTCGCTGCCAATGGAACTGGGGCTTTACAGACAGTAAATGGGACAATGAAAAATGAGGATTACCTCCAAATTCTTCAGGACAACCTAAAATCATCAGCCCGGAGGTTGGGTTTTGATTGGCAACACTAAATTGGCCCTAGTGTGTGAATGTTGTCTGTCTATCTGTGTTGGCCCTGTGATGAGGTGGCGACTTGTCCAGGGTGTACACCGCCTTCCGCCCGATTGTAACTGAGATAGGCTCCAGCGCCCCCCGCGTCCCCAAAGGGAATAAGCGGTAGAAAATGGATGGATGGATGGAAGTGCTAGACAATGAATTATTAATCTACTTGTTCATTTACTTTCAACATCTGCTTACATTCTGTTTTAACATGTTCTAGCTTCTGTTGTTTAACGCTTTACATAAGTTTTGCGTGATACGACAAATGTTGGTATCAATCCAATACCAAGTAGTTACAGGGTCGTACATTGGTCATAATTAAAGTTCTCCTGTGTTCAGGGACATATTTCCTGGGTTTATAAACAATTAGAAAGACAGAAAATTTTGTGATGATAAAACATATCGATGTAATCATTGTAGTATTTACTATGTACGGCTCTTGTGCTTGGTATTGTTACAGTCGATGTCTGTATGTAGACCCACACATGGCATTTGTTTACATTCAGGAGCGCTAATTTGCTGTTAGCGGTTTAGCTATTGTATTCTCCTAGTGTGTGCTGAAGCATGTTTAGCTATTAGCTGCAGGATGATACTTGTACGAAAAGTAGTTTATTTGTCGCCATGGAGGCGAGAATTAGTGATTTAGAAGTAACTAAAACACTACCGACTGCGGATGGACGTTAGCCGCTAGATAGCTAACTGCTAACAAGAGCAAGAACTAAGCACTTCTTACAGAGCGGCGCTTCAGTGTTTATAGCTTCAACTTTATCAGTATTTTTTAAGCTAAATTGCGTCCATTCCTCCTTTTCTAACTCCACGCTGTTTCTGTGTGCGTTTCCTAACATGTGGCTTGGCTCGTTTTACCAGCAATATCACGACTTGACTACGGCACGCCGTCATGTCCGGGAAAAAAATAGTGCCGTTATTTTTAAAAACAAAATAATACCGTTTTTAATTAATTAGTACTGTGATACTTTATCAGTACCAGTGAAATGAGGGCTGGGGGGAAGGTGGGGTTGGCCCTATTACTTACACATACAAAGTCTTCTAAGCAGAACTGCATTAGAATTAGAGAGCAGTCCAATAATTTCGGACTGCTGATAAATGCTTTAAAATGTAATATCGGAAATTATCTGTATCGGTTTCAAATAGTAAAATTTATGACTTTTTAAAACGCCGCTGTGTACACGGACGTAGGGAGAAGTACAAAGCGCCAATAAACCTTGCAGGCACTGTCTTTGCGTGTCGACCCAGTCACGCAATATTTACGGCTTTTCACACACACAAGTGAATGCAAGGCATACTTGGTCAACAGCCATACAGGTCACACTGAGGGTGGCCGTATAAACAACTTTAACACTGTTACAAATATGCGCCACACTGTGAACCCACACCAAACAAGAATGACAAACACATTTCGGGAGAACGTCCACACCATAACACAACGTAAACACAACAGAACAAATACCCAGAACCCCTTGCAGCACTAACTCTTCCGGGACGCTACAATATACACCCCCCCCGCTACTCCACCCCGCCCCCACCCACCCCAACCTCGCCCCCCCCCCAATCCCGCCCACCTCAACCTCCTCATGCTCTCTCAGGGAGAGCATGTCCCAAATTCCAAGCTGCTGTTTTGAGGCATGTTAAAAAAAATAATGCACTTTGTGACTTCAATAATAAATATAGCAGTGCCATGTTGGCATTTTTTTTCCATAACTTGAGTTGATTTATTTTGGAAAGCCTTGTTACAATGATGCCCCGCTGGATGCGGGGCATAAATTAGGCATAATAATGTGTTAATTCCACGACTGTATACATCGGTATCGGTTGATATCGGAATCGGTAATTAAGAGTTGGACAGTATCGGAATATCGGATATCGGCAAAAAAGCCATTATCGGACATCTCTAATTAGAATGTATCCAGTAACAGACGTGTGCGCATTATTCAACTTATTGCGCCATGAGCTTAATGAATTATGGCGGTCGTCAGAGAGGCCATCGGCGCAAATTGGCAGCTACATTTCCGTCAGTCTACCCCAGGTATAGCTTACCATATCGGTGTGTAAATGTGGAGTAAATTAATAATGCTTCACACTTTAAAGTGCTTTGGGTGTCTGGAACGGTACTGTATAAAATCATTGAATTATTATTGTGGCCACAAGGTGTTCCCAAAAAAATTATTGCCACTCCACTTCCATTTAAAGACAGCATAAATCCATTCCAGACAGTTATTAATAAACAAGTGAATGTTTTTGATAACTACCATTGTTCTCTGTTTAACTAATTTCACTTAATCAAACCTTTTCCAACATTCCACATTAAGACTCATGGTGATATCGCATTAGATCGATATTGGTATCAGCCAAAACTCAATAATCCAATATAGTTATCACATTGGAATATCGCAAAACTTTAGCTATATGCAATATTGGGTAAACAATGCTGTCTTTTGTGCCACACAGTCAACAGATGTTGATCGATAAAGAGCAGCCCTCTAACCAGATGCTATCGGAAACCTTCATCGTTTGTCCTGAATGGCAGCTGGTGTAGGCGAGGAGTGCTGGGTTTGATCCCCCAGCTGTTTTAGGAGCTGCCTGGAGCATGAGTCACGGACTGGAGGTAGCGCCGTCAATGACACACACACACACATTCCAGAACTCTCTAAATTGTTCTCTCCTAGAGACATAGACGAAGAGAGGCCATATTTCAAAGACTTTGATAAAGCTTCATAAAACGATAAGATCAGTACACCTATCTACTGGGCTTTGACGCTGTTAGATGGCGGCCAGACAGGATTCCAGAGAACATGAGACAATAAAAACCTAATCAGGGAACATAATATAATATGATTTTACAAGCAAGAACAACAAAGGACCTGACCTTATATGACATGTTAAATAGAGGATCTTTGAATAGTGTAAATATAACCTTAGAGGAAAATCTAATTTAAAACATCTGTATGCGCGTACAACACTTAAAACTTTTAGTATATCAGTATGCGGAATTAAATTATTGAACGGATTAAGCAAAGAAATCAGACAAAGCACCAATATGATTCAGTTTAAGAGACTGTTCAAACTACAAGGGTTCACAAAGTACACAGAACAAGAATTATGATGAACATCTTGAACCCTTTTTTTCCCCCCTTTTTTTAATGAGACAAAGATTATTTATGTATTCAATATTTGTATGTTTACTATGGTACATTATTTATTTATTATTTATCTGTTCACTGTTCTTTTACAAAGAACAAGGAAATGGGATAAAATTGCTATGGTATGAAAAGGGGTAGGATTAAATAAGCTCTGTTTCTTCCTACTCCTTTTCAGACGTGCTGTAATGAAACAACTGCAACTGTGTGATGAATAACATTGTATCGTATGCATGTTCGAAATAAACTGAAACTGAACTGAACTGAACTGTTTAGTCGTGATGGATCAAATGATATTGAAGCATTATGAAACACAAGGAGTGATACTGTGTCCTTCGATACCGCAATGTGTATGTCACTTTAAGAAAAAAACAAAAACATGTGACCAATACAGCTGCTGTGTTGTTGGACTGCAAAGTTCATCAAGAAGTGCTTCTTTCGGCTAACAAGCGACAGCTCGTACTGTAAGAAGTCTGACGAGTGGCGTGTTAAATTTAATACTGGTTGTCGAACTTGTGGTCACCATCATTGTTCTAAATCAGGGGTGTCAAAGTCAAGGCCCGGGAATGAATTATCTATGGCCCCGGGGATTATATTTGATTAGTATTAGAAACGACCCGCAGGCCACAGCCGCCTGCTGCTGTAGGAATTTTCAAAATGGGGTGCCAGGGACCCCATCAAGTCATAAAAATGGGGTCCCACAGTAAATTTTTGGGGGCCCACTTTTTTGTAACCATTTTAAAAGCAAATTATGAATGTATGCATTATCCTGTTATATCTCACATTCTATATTGTGTTTTGGAAAAAAGTTGTCATAAACGTTATTTAATACATTAAAAAAAAATAAAAAAATAAAAAAATGTATTCAGTTATAAACATTAATTCACTTTCTTCTTTCCTTCATGGATCTAAACTTTACCGCTGCCGGTGTTTTTTTTCTATATTTTTATTGTAATATTCTCAGAATGTGTTTGTTCTGTTTTTGGCCAAAGTAAGACAAAGAAAACAATCTGAAGTTGTCTTTATTTTTTTAGTTTCAATGCCATGATTTTAATAGTCTGGCCCGCGTGTGCACAGATTTTCCTCCATGTGGCCCCTGAGCTAAAATGACACCTGTTTTAAATGGAACTAAGAAGAAGGAAAATGTCCAAGCGTGATCTTAAGGCGCCAAATAAGTTAATTGTTTTTTTTTTGCTATTTATTAGTTCACTCGTTGACAAGAGTTTTGTGTTTCATATTCCTTTCTGCACAGCTGTAAATGTAACAAAAAACAATTATATTTGCTAACTCTTAATTTTATTTGCAGGTTAAATGTAATGACTTTTATAATCCAGTAGAACCATTATGGCAGAGTAACAGTGTCTATACCAGTGGTTCTTAACCTTGTTGGAGGTACCGAACCCCACCAGTTTCATATGCACATTCACCGAACCCTTCTTTAGTGACAAATAAAATGTTTTTTTTTTTTCAAATTCAAGACAGTTATATGTTTTTGGTAACACTTTAGTATGGGGAACATATTCAAAGTAACAAAGACTTAATTTAGAGTTATTTGGTTAGGGTGAGAGTTATTTGGTTAGGGATATAATAAGGCCATGTTGAATAAGACATTAATAAGTACTTAATAATGACTAGTTAAGAGTCAATATGTTACTAATGTGCATGGTTATAAGCAACTAATTAATGGTGAATATGTTCCCCATACTAAAGTGTTACCATGTTTTTTTTACTGGTGCACAAAATGAACCGTGCATGAACATCACCTTGTTCAAACAACAAAACCAACACAGTGCATAAACTCACAACAAATTACACACCTGCAAATCAGTGTGACTTCTGCTGTTGCCGTATCCGTAATACGCCGACAGGGAGACGTTTTTATTTACACGATGATTCGGGTGTGTTTTGACCTCTGCCAAACCCCTGAGCCCGACTCACCGATCGAACCCAGGTTAAGAACCACTGGTCTACACAGATAGTGACTGTGCCATACACTCACTGAGACATCATTTATGCATTCCTAGTGTTTACGTGGAAAGTCCTTAAAAACTGCAGGTCTTGAAGTCTCTAAGCTTATTGAAAGTCTCCTTCTACTCCGTTTTTAATATAAGAGGACACATTTGTCAAGATAACAAAAGGTGAAAGTCGACTATAATTGAATTCCAGACACTCAAGACTTTTCCTCATCGCACTCTGCCGTGTCCATTACATCTCCTCTCAAAATAAACCCTCAGCCACTCTGCGTTAAACATTCACTCTCGGCGGCGTATCGTGTTGCGTTAATCTCAGTCCCTGGGCTTTATCGCGCAGGATGCCACAGTCCACTTTCAGGTGACATGTGCCAAGCTGCTCTCCCAGATAAAAGTGTGTGAAGCCGCCATATAATATTCATCCAATCTCACATGTTTCTATATAGCACTGGCGAGCTGCAAACACAGTGTAATGTGTGCGAGTGGGTGACTAATGACCCAGTCAAACTTCGCCTTTCCACAGTGGAAAGTCAGTGCATGAGTGCAGGGAACTTGCAATGTGTCACAGCACAAAACTCTCACAACCGACACGCACAAACATGACAAATCTGCTCTTGTTACAAAATTGTCTGGGGAATTTGGGAGGATTAGCATCACAGAGAAGAAGTGAAAGCGTTGCTTCACGTCACAGTAAAATCATTGCACTGTGTATATCTGCAAGATTCATATGCGTTGCACAGAAAAATAACATTCACATTCTTGAAAAAAAACATTATCAAAACCTAAATTTGTAAAATTGAGATCAAACCTTGTCAGAATGTCTTACAAGATCAGCACTAACACTGAGCACCACAGGGGACAGTGAGAGTGTCCAGAATAAAATGTCCATTATATTACTTAGTGACGGAGCCGGAAGGGGCTTGGAACAAGTTTGTGGTAATATTTCATATGAATTTATTTATTAATTGACACTTCTTTAAGCAAAACGAGGCCCCTGCGGATCACAGGGCCCTACGTAAAGGGCATGATCTGATGATTGGAAAGAGCTGCCCTGCATTCAATACCATTTTTAGTTCTACTTTGTGTGCTTTTAAAGTGTATTTTTAGCCTTTTTTATATAGCATGTTTCTTAGTTTTGAGTCCCAAGAAAGCAATGTGTGGTTTGAAAAGTTCAGGAAGTATCCACAACACTGCTTCCTCCCTTTATTTTTAATCATTGTAGCAATCTGGCTGTGAAAGTTAGGGGACTTTTGTGATTTCAAACTGAGTATTTTCGCTGTGTTAAAAAGATAGTTAATCCATCACTCCCTTGCTGTGTTTATTGGATACACAGTACTGTATAGCATTTCATATTGTGTTCAAGGTGTACAAACATTTACTAAAAAGGTAAAAATAGGCTACTAGGATCTCGCAGCTGCACAACAGCTAAGCACACAATAGCACACAAGCTAGACATACGTAATAAGTGTCCTTAATTGAACAATATTGCAGTCTAAAACATCACATTTGTCAATATAATCAAGTATGAAATAATTATAGTTGCGTATTACTTAAACATAAAAACTCTCCAAGGCAGAAGTGTATTAGAAAGCAGTATCCAGGAACAAACGTGTCCGCATCATTCAACTTACTTCATCATGACATTAACTTGATTAATTATTGCGGCCATTAGGTGTCGGCAATAATACACACAATATACACAGTACTGTATAGCACTTCATATTGTGTTCAAGGTGTACAAAGCAGTATCCAGTAACAAACGTGTCCGCATCAATCAACTTACTTCATCATGAGATTAACTTGATTAATTGTTGCGGCCAGTAGGTGTCGGCAATAATACACACAATATACACAGTATCGTATAGCACTTCATATTGTGTTCAAGGTGTACAAACATTTACTAGAAAGGTAAACATGGTAGGCTATAGGCTACTAGGATCTCGCAGCTGCACAACAGCTAAGCACACAAGTTAGACATATGTAATAAGTGTCCTTAATTGAACAATATTGCAGTCTAAAACAGCACATTAGTCAATATAAACAAGTATGAAATAGTTATAGTTGCATATTACTTAAACATAAAAACTCTCCAAGGGAGAAGTGTATTAGAAAGCAGTATCCAGTAACAAACGTGTCCGCATCATTCAACTTACTTCATCATGATATTAACATTGATTAATTATTGCAGCCACTAGGTGTCAGCAATAAGCAATTACCACTCCACTTTCAACTTAAAGACAGTATAAGTTCATTCTGGACGATTGATAATAAGTAGGTTAGTGTTTTCATACCTACCATTGTTCTCTCTTTGACTAATTTCACTTGATCCAACCTTTTCTAACATTCCGCACTACAAAATGATAAAAGCATGTGTGATGCCTGTTAATATCATATTGGAATAAATAATATCGTATCTGTTGATACTCAAGCTCCTGTATTGGTATTGTGCCAGAAGTGAAAAAGTTGTATTTGGACATCCTTAAAGGTTTTGTTACGAACGATGTTAGGCCGTCCACATACAAAACCTGGGGATTTTTTTGGGGGGTCAAAAAAACAAATCATTTACCTGTCAATCATCAAAATTGTACCTTATTCCTGCAGTCCTGTAATTGGTAAATGTTGGTCAAATCAGCCTTCCAAAAGACGGACGTCACTCGTCTCTTTGTGGCTCAGCTGGTCGTCGCCCGCCATCTCAAATGTCGGCGCTATAAATACACAGACATGATTACATACACAGCAACCGTATAGAATATGAGCTCCAATCTACAAAGTGGCCTTTTTGCTGGAAGAGCAATTTGACAGTACTGCGACTTTTGTTTACAAAGCGGAGCACATGTGAAAGTGTAGAATACTGGAATGTTGTCGTGGAACTGAAGTTGAGCTAGAGTTAAGCTCAAATAAAAAGAGGGGAGGGACGGCAGGAAAGTTACTTTCCTGTTTGAGTCACGCCCGTGAACTGGCCCGGTGCGGTGAGGTCACTCGTGTTATGAGGCCGCAGAATGTTCTTAACAGCTTTCCTCAAATTGTGCGAGTGTTTAACGACATGTTGTGACGACCCCGCTATGCTTTCCTGACAATAAAAGTCTCCTGTTTTTTTAAACCACCATGTAGCGTAAAGTCCTTTAATTTCGCAAGCGAATTATGCAGGTGTTTATGACGCTGTACCTGTAAACTCAGGTAAACTCAGATGAAAAGATTGAACCTTTGAAGAAACTTGAAAAACACTCAAAGACCACAAACCCAACCTTCCAATGGTAAAATAAAAAAGGTGATCCAGCTTACCCCTAAAATGAAATCACTTCTTCTTTATCTAATTTCTGACATTTCTTAAGGTTTCAGCAAAATATGCCTATAACTTTTCGAGCGGAATGAAAGAAAGTGAAGCCTCTTGTCAGCCCTCCACTGTGTTTGTCTCTGTGGGTGGAGACAGGGTTGAACACACAGACACATACAGCAATGATCCGGATCAGGCCCAAAAAAATAAGTTGTTCCTCGTCCCATTTTGGACGTTTGCTGAGGGTTTCATTAAAATCTGCCCTTAACTTTATTAATTATTTTTTGCAAAGTAACTAGCTAACAGCTAACAGCAATGATTACATAACCTCCTGGCAGAGGTAAAAATGTCAAAATACATACTGTTTGGTCCATATTGACTGCCTTAAGTACTGTTAGGCAAATTTAAAAGTGATCCATACAAAACTGACCTGTGTTAAAAAAAATACAAATAGAAATCAATAGTAACGCACTAGATTTTCTCCGTTACATTTACTTAGGTAATTTTTGGGATAAATCGTACTTGTCAGAGTAGTTTTAATGCAAAATATGTTTTGTATTTTTAGTTTGGAAACACTTCTTTTATTAGGTTACATTGGGTTTAATTTCGCCACATTGTTTATATCATTATATTTATTCATAATCTATTGATCATTGCTTGATGTATTATTTTGGCTTGTTATAGAGCAGTGGTTCTTAACCTGGATTCGATCGAACCCTGGGGGTTCGGTGAGTCAGCCTCAGGGGGACTGAGCCTCCGCCGCGGAGGTCAAGACACACCCGACTCATCGTGTAAATAAAAACTTCGGTCTTGAATTTGAAAAAAAAAAAACACATTTTATTTTCCACTAAAGAAGTGTTCGCTGAATGCGCATATGAAAACGGCGGGGTTCGGTTGCTCCAACAAGGTTAAGAACCACTGTACTAGAGTCTGTGAACATTGCTCCAAAGTCAGGATTTTATTTTATTTTATTTTTTAATTATTAATTAAGTTAAGTTAAGTCAGGATTTTTTGTTGATTTAATGTGCATAGAAAAGTAAACATGGAAAGGAAGCAATATATGATAAAACAAGACGGCAGCTAAAGAAGGACTTCCCTATTCATCCCCGAAAAAACCCGCCAGCTACTTTTGTCATAATTTTGCAAAGTAAAATTCTGATTATTATTATTATAATATTGCCAAAATTTTAAAGTTTTCTTATAAGATTGTGAATTTTGTCAAGTAAAATTACGACTCTTTTCATTAAATTGGCAAAATGTTAAGCTTTTCTTGTAAAACTGCGACTGTTATTCAGTAAAATTCCAACTTTTATCATTATATTGCACTAATGTTCAGTTTTTCTTGTAAAATTTTGACTTGCGTTGAGTAAAATTATGACCTTTATCATAATAATAGAGGTCGGCATTTTTCGGAGGTCTCAAGAAGGCAAAAATACAAGAATGAGTGTTTGTGTGCCCTTGTATTTCTACCCTTCTTGAGACATCAACAAAGAAAAGTACCGTTCATGTGAGGACCGGTGAACAAGTTAGGACCGGAATCATGGTCCCAATACGGAAAACCATTGCATCTAATAGAGAGCCAAATACCAGAGCAGTGGTTCTTCACCTGGGTTCGATCGAACCCTAGGGGTTCAGTGAGTCAGCCTCAGGGGTTTGGTGGAGCCGCGGAGGTCAAGACACACCCGACTCATCGTGTAAATAAAAACTTCTCCCTATCGGCGTATTATGGATACGGCAACAGCAGAGGTCACACTGATTTTCAGGCGTGTAATTTGTCGCGAGTTGATGCACTGTGTTGGTTTTGTTCTTTGAACAAGGTGATGTTCATGCACGGTTCATTTTGTGCACCTGTAAAAAACAACAACATACAACTTTGTCTTGAATTTGAAAAAAATACAAAAACATTTTCACTAAAGAAGGGTTCGGTGAATGCTCATATGAAAATGGTGGGGTTCGGTAGCTCCAACAAGGTTAAGAACCACTGTTATAGAGCCTTCTTCCAGCGGGCACTGTCACACGACTGTTTCACCAATCCAATGTAAGCATTACCAACCTTTGACTCCATTTCACCACACTCACACTCTGTAAAAAGTGACATGACGTCAGATGAAGTAGTACAACTACCACTCTTCAATGTTTACTTACGAAGTATGAGGAAAAGATTTATATCATGCACTGTCATCTGTGTCAGTCGAAATGTTCACATTTTAGCCAACAAGAATTCCAACTATAGAAAACATGTTGCAGTAAGATGGTTTTTTTTGTCCATTTTAACAGCACATATGCTAACATTAGCTCAGTTGTAATTTCATAAGTTAAAATGTGTAAAATGTGCATCATTTGTAGCATTTGCAATACTGTCTCTCTCTTTGGCTCATTTTTAGTGTGGTGTAGTAATTTTAGTGCAAGTACAATTAAAAAATAGCAATTAAATAAACCAGAAGTTACTCAACAATTACTCAGTGCTTGAGAATGTGTTTTGTCACTGAATACTTACTCTTACAAGTAATTATTTAGATGACTACTTATTACTTTTACTTAAGTTGTATTGCATCACTCTAAAGCAGGTGTGTACAAATAGTTTCCACGACGGGACACAAACTAAAAATTCAATGCATGCGATTGATATTTTGTCCCCCCAAAAAATACCAAAAGACAAAACTTTGTATCAGCTTTGTTTTAAAAGTGACAAAGCATATTATTAGTATGTATTAGTATCAAAAATTTAGCTTTTTCTCATTACATAACATCTTTATTTCTTATATTTTCACTGTTGTGTTTTTGTTTGTTTTCATTCGACAATATGCTGCAGGCTGCACACTTTGGACACCACTGGTCTAAAGTAGAGATGCATTTATCGGCCGATAAAATCGGCAGGCCAATATTATCGGCCGATAAATGCGTTAAAATGTAATATCGGAAATTATCAGTATCGTTTTTTTATTATCGGTATCGTTTTTTTTTTTTTTGTTTTTTTTTTAAATTATTATTAAATCAACATAAAAAACACAAGATACACTTACAATTAGTGCATCAACCCAAAAAACCTTCCTCCCCCATTTACACTCATTCACACAAAAGGGTTGTTTCTTTCTGTTATTAATATTCTGGTTCCTACATTATATATCAATATATATCAATACAGTCTGCAAGGGATACAGTCCGTAAGCACACGTGATTGTGCGTGCTGCTGGTCCACTAATAGTACTAACCTTTAACAGTTTATTTTACTCAATTACTAGTTTCTATGTAACTGTTTTTATATTGTTTTACTTTCTTTTTTATTCAATAATTTTTTTTTAA
>NC_084552.2:50582832-50675332 GCF_033978685.3 Nerophis lumbriciformis
AGCTGTTTACAAACAAAAGATGAAATGTGGGCTAATACTTTGCAGATACTGTAATATGATTGTTCATGTTTTTCACTCAGTACAGATTGGTGTCCTTTGATTGATTGATTAAAACTTTTATTAGTAGATTGCACAGTACAGTACATATTCCGTACAATTGACCACTAAATGGTAACACCCGAATAACTTTTTCAACTTGTTTAAGTCGGGGTCCACGTTAATCAATTCATGGTAGGTCCTATTGCATTGTGTTGTGAATTACGGTCTCAGAAGCGATTCAGCTGTTGACGCAGAAGATAGCGTTCCTTTTGCTAATGCGCTATCAGTGTTAATGTCTCTATGGGCAAGAAAAAACAGTTCCTCAGTGTTCACTCTTACAATAACAATGTTGCTACAGCTTGGTTATTATGCGGGTTACAAAACGAAAGTATTTGTTGACGGTTTTTGGATGCATTTTTGGAATGATTTCGAGGCAGACTGTAAACTCCCATTATTATGGGCCTGCTGCAATGCCAGCGCCCATTCACATGCTGCTCAGCAGCAGTGAATGGGCGCTCGCAATGCAAGAAGCCCACACCGTTAGCATGTTTATGTTAGCATGCTAGCATTAAAGTGCCAGCTTTTTTAGCTAATTTTGCAATCGTTTAACCTACAGTCATATAACCTGGTATTTGACAGCTATTAACCGTTCAGTGTGCTAACTTTAGCATGCTCGCAAGCCAACCTAAGCATGCTAACTTTTTCATCTAATTTGACACTTTTTTCTCCTGAAACTCACTGATTCGGACATTCGGCCACACTTGCCAACCTTGAGACCTCCGAATTTGGGAGATGGGGGTGTGTATATATTTATAATCCGTTCATGAATGAGTATACACGTTCGGCCACCGTGTTCAATGGAGAAGTCTGATCTACAAAATTTGCAGGCAGCATACCCCTTCCCCTTTGAGCTGTCCTGGATGAACGGAAATTATTTTTTCCAATCATTTTGGAACTTGCAAGCGTACTTCTTCTCCTTACTCGTCGTCGCCATGTCTCTTCTTCGTTCTTCTGCTTCGTCTCTGCTATTATTTTGGACATTACTACTTGCCGTAGTTTTGAAGCAATGCATGATGGGAATCCGGATGTTGTGTGTCAGTGTATTAACGTGCCGGCTGGAATAAACACACGCTGAGAAATAGCTCCGTGCCTGCCTAATTTATGGGTTGTAGATAAACCTATGGATAACGGAGGCATATATAATAGTCTCCATTTCAGGTGAGAGAGGCCGCTAAAGGCAGTGCCTTTAAGGCACGCCCCCAATATTGTTGTCCGGGTGGAAATCGGGAGAAATTCGGGAGAATGGTTGCCCCGGGAGATTTTCGGGAGGGGCACTGAAATTCGGGAGTCTCCCGGGAAAATCGGGAGGGTTGGCATATGCATTCGGCACCATCTGAAAAGTACGGCGGCTTCCAGCGACCACCGGACAGAGGTTCAGGGTACAGATAGCAGGCCCATTAAAATTTTTGCGGGAATTTTCTAGCTACAAATTAGAATGCAATAAGAAAAGTCCATACTTATGTGTTCTTGTGTTGCTCCATAAGGATTGTGAACGATAACCAAATTCCAGAAACATGTTGAGTTCCCCCTGAGCGATAACCAACACACTTCAATAAATCAATCAATGTTTACTTATATAGCCCTAAATCACGAGTGTCTCAAAGGGCTGCACAAGCCACAACGACACCCTCGGCTCAGATCCCACATCAGGGCAAGAAAAAACTCAACCCAATGGGATAACCTTGGAGGGGACCGCAGATGTGGGGACCCCCCCTTGAGTGACCGGTGCAATGGACGTCGAGTGGATCTAGCATAATATTGTGAGAGTCTAGTCCAGTGGTTCTTAACCTTGTTGGAGATACCGAACCCCACCAGTTTCATATGCGCATTCACCGAACCCTTCTTTAGTGAAAAATAAAATGTTTGTTTTCAAATTCAAGGCAAAGTAAAGTTTTTGGTAACACTTTAGTATGGGGAACATATTCTAAGTAACAAAGACTTAATTTAAAGTTTTTTGGACACTAGGGGAACATATTCTAAGTAACAAAGACTTAATTGAGAGTTATTTGGTTAGGGTTAGGGTTATAATAAGGCCATGCCGAATAAGGCATTAATAATGACTAGTTAAGAGCCAAAATGTTACTAATTTGCATGTTAATAGCCAACTAATTAATGGTGAATATGTTCCCCATACTAAAGTGTTACCATGTTTTTTTACTGGTGCACAAAATGAACCGTGCATGAACATCACCTTATTCAAAGAATAAAACCAACACAGTGCATAAACTCACAACAAATTACACACCTGCAAATCAGTGTGACTTCTGCTGTTGCCTTATCCGTAATATGCCGATAGGGAAAAGTTTTTATTTACACGATGATTTGGGTGTGTCTTGACCTCCGCCTTAGCCCGACTCACCGAACCCCGAGTGTTCGATCGAACCCAGGTTAAGAACTACTGGTCTAGTCCATAGTGGATCTAACACTTCATAATATAAATAAAATACAAGGAGCTAAAGTCAAAAAACACCACCTGTGTGGTATGTGTCATTTGATGAATGCAATTGCTCCTCTCCCAAGGGATTCATGACAAGCCAAATATTTCACAATAAAGATAATCATAACAACTTGAAATAAGCCAAAGTAATAGAAAATGAAAGTACTGTAGCAGTGCGGAAATGTACTGGTACAAATAAATATGCCAAAGCACAAAAACGCAGTGTGAGGGAGGGCCAGGACGGGGGTGAGGGGAGATCGTGCCCGATTTCAGCACGGTACAAATTGCCTACTACAATATGCCCTCAAGGAGTTTTCCAGGTGTGCCTGTGTTCCATAAAATGTGTTGGCGAAACTGTGACTGTGGGCACGTAGGAGGGTGGAGGTGCACATGTATGAACTTGAAGGGAAGTATCACTCACCATTGATAACAACACAAAATAATTAGTCATGTAGTATAAGCAGCAGTATTGTGTATAAGTGAAACACAACCGGCGAAAAATACATTGTGTATTTTGTTGACTTTTCAGGACACAGCAGAGACAGTTAGTGCTTCAATTGATTGCTCGGTGATTGCAGAGAGCACTCGGCGAGGTCATCCTGACTGTTTGCAGCAAACAAGGCGGAGCTTCTGCCTGCTTGTACTTTTCCACCGATTTTAACACACTTTAATTTACTTGCTTTCTCGCGGTCGCCCTTTACCGCCGCCTGCCACCTTTGACCCTCGAAACATGACCTCTCGTCAGTCGAGTGCGGGAAAAAGCGCCCACGTCTCAACACTAACACATAGACAGGAAGAGTGACGTCACTCAGTAAGGTAAATACTGTCACTCTCTCTTCCTGTTTTTGTCTTGTGTGCACGCAGATGACTTGGCCTGGGAGAAAAAAATGATCAGAGTTGAGACTTTGAAGGAGACAATCATGCACAAAGTCACTGCCTCTGCATTTACGGTAAGGCAGGGCAATCCCGAGACAGTCGTCCCTCATTTATCGCTGTTAATTGGTTCCGTACATGAACCGGATAAATAATTTTTCCGTGAAGTAAGACTCAATAATTATAAATCAAATATTTTCATAGCTAGAGCATAAAAAAACATGTTTACGACCTTCTAAAATCCTTTTTCAAAAAGTCCTCTAGACATAAAATAACACCTTTAAGTCACTGTTATACTCTTTTTATCCAATATACAGGTAAAAGCCAGTAAATTAGAATATTTTGAAAAACTTGATTTATTTCAGTACGGTAATTGCATTCAAAAGGTGTAACTTGTACATTATATTTATTCATTGCACACAGACTGATGCATTCAAATGTTTATTTCATTTAATTTTGATGATTTGAAGTGGCAACAAATGAAAATCCAAAATTCCATGTGTCACAAAATTAGAATATTACTTAAGGCTAATACAAAAAAGGGATTTTTAGAAATGTTGGCCAACTGAAAAGTATGAAAATGAAAAATATGAGCATGTACAATACTCAATACTTGGTTGGAGCTCCTTTTGCCTCAATTACTGCGTTAATGCGGCGTGGCATGGAGTCGATAAGTTTCTGGCACTGCTCAGGTGTTATGAGAGCCCAGGTTGCTCTGATAGTGGCCTTCAACTCTTCTGCGTTTTTGGGTCTGGCATTCTGCATCTTCCTTTTCACAATACCCCACAGATTTTCTATGGGGCTAAGGTCAGGGGAGTTGGCGGGCCAATTTAGAACAGAAATACCATGGTCCGTAAACCAGGCACGGGTAGATTTTGCGCTGTGTGCAGGCGCCAAGTCCTGTTGGAACTTGAAATCTCCATCTCCATAGAGCAGGTCAGCAGCAGGAAGCATGAAGTGCTCTAAAACTTGCTGGTAGACGGCTGCGTTGACCCTGGATCTCAGGAAACAGAGTGGACCGACACCAGCAGATGACATGGCACCCCAAACCATCACCCAACCATGCAAATTTTGCATTTCCTTTGGAAATCGAGGTCCCAGAGTCTGGAGGAAGACAGGAGAGGCACAGGATCCATGTTGCCTGAAGTCTAGTGTAAAGTTTCCACCATCAGTGATGGTTTGGGGTGCCATGTCATCTGCTTGTGTCGGTCCACTCTGTTTCCTGAGATCCAGGGTCAACGCAGCCGTCTACCAGCAAGTTTTGGAGCACCTTCATGCTTCCTGCTGCTGACCTGCTCTATGGAGATGGAGATTTCAAGTTCCAACAGGACTTGGCGCCTGCACACAGCGCAAAATCTACCCGTGCCTGGTTTACGGACGATGGTATTTCTGTTCTAAATTGGCCCGCCAACTCCCCTGACCTTAGCCCCATAGAAAATCTGTGGGGTATTGTGAAAAGGAAGATGCAGAATGCCAGACCCAAAAACGCAGAAGAGTTGAAGGCCACTATCAGAGCAACCTGGGCTCTCATAACACCTGAGCAGTGCCAGAAACTCATCGACTCCATGCCACGCCGCATTAACGCAGTAATTGAAGCAAAAGGAGCTCCAACCAAGTATTGAGTATTGTACATGCTCATATTTTTCATTTTCATACTTTTCAGTTGGCCAACATTTCTAAAAATCCCTTTTTTGTATTAGCCTTAAGTAATATTCTAATTTTGTGACACACGGAATTTTGGATTTTCATTTGTTGCCACTTCAAATCATCAAAATTAAATGAAATAAACATTTGAATGCATCAGTCTGTGTGCAATGAATAAATATAATGTACAAGTTACACCTTTTGAATGCAATTACTGAAATAAATCAAGTTTTTCAAAATATTCTAATTTACTGGCTTTTACCTGTAGTAATGCTACCTGAGGCTGAGCCAATGAGTGGCCACAATACTGAACATGGCACTCTGACACCAAAGTTGCCTATTATCACACAAAAGTCACAATTTCTCCATAAATGTTGGTCCAAACACCACACAGGTGGTGTTGGTCCAAAGATTTTGGCAAAATGAGGGTAATAAGTTGTTGTTTTTGTCGTTTCATTTATTGCGCCGTCAGGATTGCCTGCTGGTCACAAAACATTGCAGGAATGTAGCGTCGAAAAATGTAGCTGGGAAATTCTACTTTTACAAAATAAAAACATTTTTTATTGCAAGTTTATGAGCTGGAGTATGTTTAGAACTATGTATAGACATTTTCATCCATCCATTTCTACCGCTTGTCCCTTTCGGGGTCGCGGGGGGTGCTAGAGCCTATCTCAGCTGCATTCGGGCGTAAGGCGGGGTACATCCTGGACAAGTCGCCACCTCATCGCAGGGCCAACACAGATAGACAGACAACATTCACACTCACACTGTTCATACTACTGTCACTACTCAACTGCCAAAGAACTGTAGACACCTTAATATTTGTTGCTTCCTATACTGTATATACTGTTATACTATTTGATCTTGCACTGGTACTGTATTTAACTACTGTACTTCTACTTGTACTGATACATCTACCATAACTACTGTAACTTATTGTGCAACTCATTGTCTTGTAATTAATCATCATCAAATTAACATCAGAGCTATTCAAATTTTAGTATTTTTTTTGTATTTAGTGTATTAGATTCCATAACTGGTGTTTGGATCCCACTGTACGCAATATCTGAAGAGCATGGAAAAAAGCATTTCACTGTGGTGTACTCTGCATGTGACGAATAAAAACTTGAACTTGAACACATTCACAGACTAGGGCCAATTGAGTGTTGCCAATCAACCTATCTCCAGGTGCATGTCTTTGGAGGTGGGAGGAAGCCGGAGTACCCGGAAGAAACCCACGCAGTCACGGGGAGAACATGCAAACTCCACGTAGAAAGATCCCGAGCCCAGGATTGAACTCGGGACCTTCGTATTGTGAGGCACATGCACTAACCCCTGTACCACTGTACCACTGTGCTGCCCGTATAGACATTTTATAAACCAAAATAAAATGTATAGACAGTTTATTTTGGTTTATTTCATCAGAAAAACTAATCAATCAATCAATCAATCAAAGTTTACTTATATAGCCCTAAATCACGAGTGTCTCAAAGGGCTGCACAAGCCACAAGGACATCCTCGGCTCAGATCATACTTGCCAACCCTCCCGATTTTCCCGGGAGACTCACGAATTTCAGTGCCCGCCCCTCCCGAAAATCTCCCGGGGCAACCATTCTCCCGAATTTCTACCGATTTCCACCCGGACAACAATATTGGGGGCGTGCCATAAAGGCACTGCCTGTAGCGTCCTCCCTCACTTGAAAAAAAGACTATTATATATGTCTCCGTTATCCATAGGTTTATCTATAACCCATAAAGTAGGCAGGCTCGGAGCTATTTCTCAGCGTGTGTTTATTCCAGCCGGCATGTTAATACACTGACACGCAACATCCGGATTCCCATCATGCATCGCTTCACAACTACGGCAAGTAGTAATGTCCAAAAATATAACAGAGACGAAGCAGAAGAACGAAGAAGAGACATGGCGACGACGAGTATGAAGGAGAAGTACACTTGCAAGTTCCAAAATGATTGGAAAAAATAATTTCCGTTCATCCAGGACAGCTCGAAGGGGAAAGGGTATGCTGCCTGCAAATTTTGTGGATCAGACTTCTCCATTGAACACGGTGGCGTTTGGGAAGGGAATTGCCACGGAAGAGCTATGAACGAACATACTTGCCAACCCTCCTGAATTTTCCGGGAGACTCCCGAAATTCAGCGCCTCTCCCGAAAACCTCCCGGGACAAATATTCTCTGGCCACGCTCTCTCCAGCTCCATGTGGACCTGAGTGACAGTCGACAGCCTGTTCTCACGTCCGCTAGAGTGCAGTGCACAACTGCGCACACAACAAGGAGACGAAGCAGAAGAACGAGGAAGATACAGCCATGGCGACGCCGACGACGAGTAAGATGAAGAAATACGCTTGTAAGCTCCAAACCACAGCTGCGATTGGACCTGGATAGCCTCCGGGAAGAAGTAGTAGTAGAAGTAGTACCAAGTGCTTGGCAGTGAAGATCTTTTTCAGGAAGCAAGAATTGACCGGTTCTGGGCCATGTTAGGGAGAGATGGAAGATTCCAGACTCTAGTGCATTTGATGAAAGCACTTTTGTGCGTGCCACACAGCAATGCATCATCAGAGAGGGTGTTCAGCATGGTTAGAAAAATAGTGACAGAGAATAGAACAAGGATGGACAATTCAACCCTTAACTCAACAATGAGTAGATGAGTGTTATTTGTGTGTATATGTGTAAATAAATGAACACTGAAATTCAAGTATTTCTTTTATATATATATATATATATATATATATATATATATATATATACATACATAATTAAAAAATATATATATATAATAAATGTATTTATTTATATATATATATATATATATATATTTATATATATATATATATTTATATATATATATATATATATATATATATATATATATATATATACTGTATACAACTAGAATTCACTGAAAGTCAAGTATTTCTTATATATATATATATATACATATATATATATATATATATTAGGGATGTCCGATAATGGCTTTTTGCCGATATCCGATATTCCAAAATTGTCCAACTCTTTAATTACCGATACCGATATCAACCGATACCGATATCAACCGATATGTACAGTCGTGGAATTAACACATTATTATGCCTAATTTGGACAAACAAGTATAGTGAAGATAAGGTCCTTTTTTTTAAATTAATGAAATAAAATAAGATAAATAAATTAAAAACATTTTCTTGAATAAAAAAGAAAGTAAAACAATATAAAAACAGTTACATAGAAACTAGTAATTAATGAAAATGAGTAAAATTAACTGTTAAAGGTTAGTACTATTAGTGGACCAGCAGCACGCACAATCATGTGTGCTTACGGACGGTATCCCTTGCAGACTGTATTGATATATATTGATATATAATGTAGGAACCAGAATATTAATAACAGAAAGAAACAACCCTTTTGTGTGAATGAGTGTGAATGAGTGTATATGGGGAGGGACGTTTTTTTGGGTTGGTGCACTAATTGTAAGGGTATGTTGTGTTTTTTGTGTTGATTTAATAAAAATAAAAAATAAAAACACGATACCGATAATTTAAAAAACGATACTGATAATTTCCGATATTACATTTTAACGCAACATCTCTAATATATATATATATATATGAAATACTTGACTTGGTAAATTCTATCTGTAAATATACTCCTCCCCTCTTAACCACGCTCCCACCACCTCCCGAAATCGGAGGTCTCAAGGTTGGCAAGTATGTGAACGAACCAAGACGCCGTCAGAGGGAACGCGAGCTATGTGACGCGAATGTGTATCAGTCGACCACGTTGTTTACTTAAACATGCGCCTGTGCGTGCAATTGCTCCGCGCTTTCGGCCCACCTCCTCCAAAGCGTGCCAAAGTAGTGGAAGAGTGAAATGCTTGGATCACAACAATCGCAAACAGGCCTGGATTTCAGTTTAAAGTGAGGCGCCGAGCACGGCACGATTGGATTAACGGCGCGGACCGCTTCCGTTTCTTCTCCTCCCACCGTCTATGAACGCAGCACGGCACGCAGTGTTGTGTTTATTTTCAGAGCCGTGACGCGCGCACCGCACTCCTCCTATATGTGGCTCGTCAGATAGCGGCCGGGGCGGCCATTGGTGAACTGTTGTTGCTGTAGCAGCTTGTGTCAGCGCCTTGGAAGGGGAGGGAGAGCGCGAAGAAGGGGGAGGCGGTATAAAAGCGCCCTCCATCCGCGAACGAGCTTCACTCCTGAGGCGGGCAGCGGAGAGGGAGGACTGGAAGAGCACACCCACGCGTACCTGAAGCCCAACCCCCACCCCCCTGCGTGGTATTTACCAACAACAGACATCTGTTGGGCCAAGTCATTTCTTCCAGCGGACCTCGGGCTTACATTGAGCACTAAATGCGCAGAGGAGCCGCCAAGCTCGGATCGAAAGTGGAGAAAAAGAGGCACTTCGAACGTACAGTGACCAAAAAAAGCGCACAGGCCGTGGCCGTTGCCTTCCTCAATGCATACCCTTTGTGCCCGGGGAACCATGAAACCAGAGATCAACGCCGCCGTCGGATTTCTGACGAGATTTCTGCGGGTAAAAGGACACGTAAACGACCGGCAGGTCCAAACGTTCAGCCAGAGCCTACACGACATTTTGTCAGGTGAGCGAACCCCCACACCCCCCACCACACTTTTTTTTTTGTTTTAATTCCCACAAACTCCACAAAGGCCTCGTCAGATGGCTTTCCAACTTTATTTCAGGCGGCAAAAAGCCGGGCGCAAAATTCCGGCTGTTATGCGAGCGAAGGGGGAGTGAAGAAGAAACCTTCTTTGTTCTCGCCGCGTCTCACTTATCAGCGCGCACGGCGTTTGCGCACAAAACCCCGAACCGAAATAGCGCACCAAATGTCCGTCGTGAGCTGCCACTCGACGATTTGTTCGACCAGAGGGCATATTTGGAGCATAGGACGCCAAACGGGGGCGAATGAGCTACTTTGTTGGTAAAGAAGTGAGGGAGCGGGGGCAGGAAGACTGGAACAAGGAAGTGCGCCTCGACGACAACAACAATGACGAGACGCTGCACGATTACGTAATGCTCTCCGCCAAGTCGTTTACTATCAAACACTCCGTCTTCTTGATCACAAGGAGCGCTTTAATGTCTTCAAACATCCATTTGACATATAAAATAACTTTTTCTAAACCAAAATCAATTTTCGGCTGACTTGAAGTGACACATTTGGATATATTCCCTTTTGTTTTAGTCCATCTGGTCACACTTTACTATCATTGTAGTTTATCTATTGTCCTTGTAGACAGTTTATTTATGATCCTTGTAGTTTTTCTATTATCCTTGTAGTTTCTTTAAATATAAACCAAAGTCTTAGATCCCATTTTTTAGAAAATTAAGTTTTTTCCCCCGATGATTCAATACAGTATTGCATTTATAGCTGATGTATTTTGTTGTTTGACAAGAAACAGCGAAAACTATAAACCTTTATTTACCTTAACATCCAAATGTTTACGTTTTTGTATCGATTTAGGATAAACGCGGAGTTAAAAATCTCCATTTTAGGAAATGTAGGTCTACCACATGCCACAATATCCCTTTTAATTACACGGTGGTCTGTGTTGGAGAAGCATAAAAATCATACTTGGCAACTTATTTCGACATATTTTAACAGTGTTACATTTAAAGATTATGTGTTTTTACTGTTTAACAAAAGAAGACATGGTGACAAACATATTAAACATTTGTTTACACTTTTAACATCTTTGTTCCATTCTGGATAATTCAGGTATTTCCCTCCCGATCCTACATGCCAAATTTCCCTTTCAATTACAAAGAGTATCTGATTGTGTTGGATACACATACAAATCATACTTTACAACTTTATTTCCACTTTATTTCCAGCATGTTTCAACACTTAATGCTGATGCGTAATTTGTTGTTATACAAAAATAACAAACATTTATTTACCCATTTTCACACATCGTCATGTGCAAGTTTCTCATAAATTGAATATAAAGCAGGATTAAAATGTTATAATTTCCATTCTAGAGAATTTAGTTTTTTTTATGATGATATTCCTGTATACTATACAACATGTTTCTGCGTGTTTGAACAGTATTTAATGTATAGCTGTTTTTTAGTTGTTTAGCAAATAATAATAACAATAAACCTTTATTTTTGTTTACCATAGTCATTTGCAAGTTTCTTATATGACTTGAATACAAAAGCAGCGTTAGAAAGTTCCACTTTATGTCACATTCTAAAATAGCCATTTTAATTATAGTGAGCGTTTTATAAAGTTTGTTATTTACAACATTTTACTCCGTTAGTATAACAACGTTCAATCTAAAGCTGATAAAAGTCGATTGTTTTTTGGTGCTTTGTTGTTTAACAAGAAAAAAAACACACAAAACTGAACGTAGGTTTGCCAAGAAAATACATCTAAACATGTTAAACTATATTCTATGACTTCAAATAAATTAAATTGTGACTACTATTAGGGTCTTTTCCCCCGAACACGTTCCAAAGTGGGCACTCTAAACCTGCCATACATCTGCTTCATTCCATGTATGGAACAGCAGACGATGGCCTACATTCCCACCATAAGGGCCCCGCTTATCCAGCTGTACGTTTGAGCTGGGACGCGGGTTAACTCCTTCCAAACTGGAGCCAAAGCAACAGTTTGCAGTGCTTAATGTTGCCAGTACACCATAACTATGAGGATTGTTCATTACAGGATTTAGATGGTGGGCAATAAAGACCTCATCAGTGTTTCATCTTTGTTTGGTTAATTAAAAAACGTAGAGGCGAAGTGTGTGTCGTCTTTGTTGGAGGTTGGTTGAAGGGGGGTTCGTGTAAACAGACAAAAGTTTCCGCAAAATGGCGTCTGCTGTGAGGGGGTGGTGTTTTGGTGGAGCCTATAGCGGGACATTGAAGACGGGGGCAGTCGCAGCGTCATCGGGGGTGGGGGGAAACTGGAAAGGGGGGGGGGCCTGATCCACATAGTTGAGTCAACATGCAGAAGCTCTCGGTTCTGCTTTGGTTTGTCGACCTGGTGGTTTATCAACAGTCACCACGCCAGGCGGGCCCTAACAAGCTCACCTCAAGGATGGCTTGACGCAAATAAACAGCCCTCTTTTTACACGAACCGCCCTCACACTTCTCCTCCTCCCCCGGTTTTTTAAGAATAGGTCGAGTTGATCCTGATCCCATCTGCTCCAGGGTTTGTTGGAGGTTGTCTTTTGTGGCTGAAGGTCTGTCAAGCAGTCTCCTTTTTTTCTTCTCATCAGGGAGGGAGGCGTTATTATCCCTGTGCTTACATGCAGGTGGCCTACAGGCCCCTCACCCGAATACCGGCCTACTTCACTTACAGCACAATGGCGTAAATGGGAATTCGATAAAAGTTAGCCCCGCCTTTTGCTTTGTTCATTAGTCTATGAGGAGTAGAATGTTTAGTCAACACTTTTTGTGATTGTAACATCCCCTGAAAAACTACCGAAGAGAACTGAAAGTGGCGTCAGTCCATCGCAAGTTTACACTTCCTTGCAAAACTTCAACAAAAACAGGACCCTGTCCCTTTAAGAGGCGGAGCCAAGCATCTCAGATGACTGGCTCAGACTTCAACTCTTGGTGTTTTTGTTCAGCCCGTCATGGGGGACTTTGTGACACTGACGGCAGCCGGGGGAAGGGATTGGGCATTTCAATAGACTTCTTTTTTTGTCACGTACGCCCAGGGCGCCACCAGCCGCCTGTTTATGGCTGCTTATCAGGACCATAACAGGTGGTGCTGTTTTTCTTTCTGCTGCACCCTGAGAATAACTGTACTTAGGTTGGATTCCAGACTGGATTTACACAACAAAAGAATACCAGAGAAATCAAGCCAAAATTTGGGAGTATTGGGGCTGGGTGATTAGGCCAAAGATCCATATCGCAATATAAGAACAGGTCTCTTGCAATAACAATATGTACCACTAGAACTGTCCCGATCCTGATCATGGGACCGGATCAGGTGTCGATATTTACTTTTACACCTTTTATTTACGGATCGGCTAATGAGTAGGCCTGGGATGATAACAAATTTATCGCCGATAAATGATATTATTGCCATTATTATTTTTAAATCAAATTAACCACTGATGTAATGGTAATACATGAAAATAATGCAAGTATACACATTCAAATGCAATACACCTGTATTCCTCGTATATTTTAACATTGTAATTGAAATGTAAACTTTTAAATACCAAATTCAATTGAACAACCAAATACAAATAAAAATACTCTGTAAGCAAAATGTTGCACTTGAATAAAAATCATAACCAAAATAAGTCAAATAGATTGTCTGTTAAGGTGGGGTGGGGGACCCTCAAGTATACATAACTTAAACAATAAATAAAATGGCTAAATAAAGTTATTGTGACCAAAATGATCATGGTTATCATTATTATTCTGGTATTGTTTAATGTGCTCATAAAGTAATTTTACACTCATTAAAATAGTTTTAACCAAGTTGAATTTTTTTAATAACTAAAATAAACAGTCACACAATAGACTTTCTTGGCAGAGGAGACAGCAAATATCGTTCTGGCTTCATAAAAGCCGTATTATTTTTATTTGTGTGTTTAAATATATTGATCTTTTTCCATTTAAATTTGTAAACGTTTTGGGATGTTTTGTAATAAATGTAAATTGTGTGATCAGTAGTTTCACTTCCGGTTTATGGGATGTCACGCAAGTTCACTTCCTGTTGTATGGAGTCAGTGTTTGTTTCCATATGACACTGTGGAGTTTATATCGATAACTGCAAAAACAGCACATCCTGTATGTTTAATGTGAATACTGTTACTCAGTTGTTTAGACAGTAATGTGTTTATACAAGTTTAGATCAGGGAATGACGTTTACATGTTAGCATTTAAGCTAGCTAACACTAGCTGGTCTCAAACTCTCCATAATTTAGTTGATGAAGATTTTTCGATAATTTTAATTTAGTACGGTAATAACCGCCAGGAGTTTTACAGTGGTTCATTTGTTGTACAAACGACCGTAGCTGCTGAAACCAATGCACAGGAGTGTCGCTCTTGTAATCCGTTACCGTGCATACACATTACGATTATGGCGATTATCGAGGCTCGCAAATTTACCGGCTGAATTTTCATTTATTGTCCGGTTAATTGACTTATCGAATATCGGCTCAGGCCTACTAATGACCTGCTTATCCCAGCCGATCTTGAGATTGTACTCACGTGAAAGAGCCCTTCAAAAGTGATGCATGCTCAAAGAGACATAATTACACTTCCCTATTTCTTGTTACACGCATGCAGGAGTTGCATGAATTCCAGGAGGGTGTGTGTCTTGCCAGAACATCAGGCTCAAATTCGAGAGCAAGCTGCAATGGACGCGTCGTCTATCCACAGTGCGAAGTCGCTTCTAAGATACTAAACCTCATCACCATGGCGGAAAATAAACTACGTTTTTTCCAAGTCACTGGAAGACTAGAGGAAAATGAATGACCTTTAGCACGCACACACACACACACACACACACTGAGTAGGACAACACAAAAAGCTAACCGCTAAAGCTTCAAAGCCAAATAGGGGTGATTGAACCAGATGTCGATACTATCAATACCTCGTATGGTATCAGGGTATGAACGATGTGGTTAGTTTTCTTCTTTCTTTTTCATTATTACGAAACAATTTATTGGGTTGTTTTCATTTTTGTTTACAAAGTCAGGAAGGCTCTATCTGCGTCCTGTACAGGAAGGTTTTGAGGGCAAAACCTAAAAGATTTAAATGGGAGCAAATAGTAGGTTTTGCTTTTGTTTAGGTATTGCGCACTAGCCACTTTGATGTGTCAACAAATTGGAAGAAACATTCAATATCACAAATTGAATACATCTTTTGACACCAGCAAATTATAGATCTAATAAGATAAGTTTATACAAATCTGTTACTTTAGTTAATTGCTATAAAACATTTTCACTTCTACAAACGTTTGTATAATCTATTGTCAAAGTATCGCATCGGGACGTAAAATCGGATCAAATCTGAAGCCAAAAAATGGGGTCGGGATTCCAGGCCAAAAATGTAGGTCAGGACATCCTATATCACAATATATTCTTTGGTATATAAATTATGATGGCGCAATTTCACAACAAGTGACAGATTGCTCTTCCCTTAGCTGCTGACATATACAGTAACTAATTACGTTTTTTTCCAGTTTTCGGGCGTGTTCCTTTGTGTAGCTGCTGCATTATTCTCTCTCTAGATTATTATTCATTTAATTGCTAATTTCCTATTCATAGCTGGCTACTTTCCGCTGTAACACGTTTGCAGACACACTTCTGTTTAAGTGTACTGAGCACTTATTCTCCTGTTGTACATTCAAGCTAGCTTAGCGGATAGCATGGCTTCTAATGACGCCTCCTGCTCACTGCGTAGTAAGAAATGCAATTTATTTGCCGCCATGGAGGTCTCGATTAGTAACTTGGAAGTGGCTCCACACTGTGGACAGACATACTTTTGCCACACAAGCTAACCCTCTGTCAAGACACTTACGATAGGGTGATATAATTATAATATTCCATATTTATATGATTTATATCGTGTATTGATTCTATCGCGCGGCCGTGGGGTGTAGTCACACTGGGCTAACCATAGCGTGTTAGGGCCCACTTCAGACCTTAAGTTTGGGCTAGTGCGAGTGCTCTGAGCCATGCTATAGTATAGCCTTTCCACAATTGGAATAGGTGTACGTGGAGCACAGCCCGATTGCCTACCCTTGTACATGCATGTCATAAACAAACAAACTGTGATGCAGTCGCTCCTCCCAGCTTAATGTTAACTGGCAAGTTTCAAAACAGTGACACTAAAAACACCCAAAATAATTAAAAGGTCCAACCCATGGCAACCTTGCTCATTTATACCGGTAGGCGTAATAAAGAAATTTCACAATGCGATTGCTCGTCTCTCGCAAGTAATTTATGACAATCGTTTGGGCAACTGCTCAAAAAGTGGCACCACAAAACCTAACTCCCAGCTTAATGATAACTGGCAAAGTTTCAAAACAGTGATAATACAAAGACTCAAAATAATTAAAAGGTAAAACGCACGGCAACCTTGCTCATTTATAGGCGTAATAGAGAAATTTCATAATGCGATTGCTCGTGTCTCTCAAGTAATTTATGACAATCGTTTGGTCAACTACTCAAAAAGTGGCACCACAAAACCTACCGTATTTTTCGGATTATAAATCGCTCCGGAGTATAGGTCGCACCAGCCGAAAATGCATAATAAAGAAGGAAAAAAACATATAAGTCGCACTAGAGTATAAATCGCATTTTTGGGGGGAATTTATTTGATAAAATCCAACACCAAGAATAGACATTTGAAAGGCAATTTAAAATAAATAAAGAATAGTGAACAACAGGCTGAATAAGTGTACGTTATATGAGGCATAAATAACCAACTGAGAACGTGCCTGTTATGTTAACGTAACATATTATGGTAAGAGTCATTCAAATAACTATAACATATAGAACATGCTATACGTTTACCAAACAATCTGTCACTCCTAATCGCTAAATCCCATGAAATCTTCTTCCTCGGTGTCGCTTCTAAACAACTCTGCCAACTCCAAAGGTAGACAATGCGTCGCTTCCTCTTCTATCGGTACGTCGCTTACGTCAGAGTCATCGTCAGTTGCAGTTCCAATTATTCCAGCCTTTCTGAATCCGGACAGGATGGTTTCGGTTGTCACTGAAGCCCATGCTTTGTCGATCCATCCAATTATGAAAAACTATGAAAAAAACTGCGATTTATAATCCGAAAAATACGGTAATTGCTAGCCGAACTCAGTCCGCATTGTCCTCTTCTTTGTCCTCACAGAACAATACAAGCACCACTGGTTCCCAGACCGTCCCTGCAAAGGCTCAGGCTACCGCTGCATCCGCATCAACCACAAGATGGACCCGTTGGTGGGGCAGGCGGGCCAGCGCATCGGCCTGACTATCCAGCAACTCTACCTGCTTCTGCCCAGTGAGCTCACACTATGGGTGGACCCTTTCGAAGTGTCCTATCGCATCGGCGAGGACGGCTCCATCTGCGTCCTGTACGAGTCGCAGCCCATTCCGGCGGCCATGCCAGGGATGGCCGTGGCCAGCTCGCCATCGGGAAGCGGCAGCACGATGAGCCCCATGAGCCCCATGGTGGACAGTCACATCAGCTGCAAGGAGGAACTGATGGTGATGGGCAGAACCAGTCCCTCCAAAGCCTACAACATGATGACTGTGTCCAGTTAAGGGGGCCGCGCAGCCACACCGGGCCTATTTGTCATTCAGGGTCACACCTTGGCCAGTTGGATGAATTTGACCGGATCAGGGCGAGCCTTTTTAAAAGCTAAGAATATGAAATGAAATAGTGAAAGAAGAAAAAAGCAAAAGAAAAAGCAGAGGATGTGCCCTATCATCCAGGTGATGGAAACCTTGTAGGTTTGATAACCCCCACCCCCCATTATCATCTGTTCTGTTGTGTCATTGGATCAGCTGGGTACTCCTATTTTAGGAGAGGCTTTGTGGAGATGGAACTGTTGGGGCAGCTACACATCCCGACCAGGACTTACCTTAACCCCTTCGACTGTAAACATGGTGATCAGCTTCAACCCTGAAGAGGCTGTCAACAATGACTTTGCACTTTTCTTACTTGTGGTTACTATGGGTACAAGCTAAATACACCACAGCAACAAAAAAACACGCCAAATTGTACGGAATTTTCCCTTGATATTCAAAGTTTTGAGGACGCTTAGTTGAGGAGGAAGTTGAGGGTTTAGCCAGTCCAGATAAAGACAGTGTCTATTTTTGGTCATATCTTTTGCACCACAGGGAGTCTTCACCTGCTGGCGACTGGAGCTAACACCCTCCATGTCCCCCTCTTCGATTCAACTCGGGGTCTAACGTTTGCGACACCTGCTACCTATGGATACCAGCGTGTCCCCCGCACCCTCCCATCGACCATGTAGCTTTCCAGGGGGAGGGCACAAATTCCCTCCCTCCCCCTCGATTTAATGAATGTCGTTGAAATTCACAATCAAGTTGCCCCCCTTTTCCGTCGCCACCCTTCTCCTTTCTCGCCAAAATTCAAAGTGTAGCCAAGATGGAGGAGCCAATTCTAGCCAAATTTGTTAGAATTGACATTGAATGCACTTTGACGTTAGATTGTGTGGGATGTGTACTTTTTTTAGAGCTAATCGCCTGCATTCCATCCATTCGAATGTCATTTTTTACCCTCCTCTTCTGTTTTTAGTCATACTGTAGCTCCAATGGTGCGACAGACGGCCGTATATCAAATAACCATGGGACTCTGGATTAAAGCATTTTTTTTACACTGTATCTGTGAACATTTCAGAGCTTTTAATTCAAGGCTGTATTCACACTTGTGGTTCGGGTAGTCTAAAAATGAAAAAAAATAAGGATTCTTGGTGCGCACTTGGGGCCGTTAGCTTAGCGTTCACACTGGTATTTTTGTCATGGGACCAAAGGCTGCACAGCAAAAACATGCATGAAGTAAGGACTTGATTGGACAGCTTTCATGACACGTTATGTAGCTAAAATATTACAAACCAAAATGCAGTCTGCTGGGTTGAAAAGTATAGCAGGGCTATTAAACTATTCAATCAGTTAAATCTTAGTAAAGACTAACATTTTTGTAAGAGATTCCTACAAATACTAAAGCGCTGTCATATAGACGATCCTTGACTAGCTTTTCTGCAGTAGGTTCTTTAAGAACAGCAGAACGCTTCTGTGATAGAGGAACTAGGACCAGTATAAGCCTTTTTGGCAAAGTAAAACTTTTAAAGAATGGCAGATCCTTGCATTGACATTTTAAGCTCCTGAGCAAAGGACACTGGTGTTTCGCTAAAAAAGTTGCAACTCTGACAAAAGAAGTCCACTAAATAGGTTGAGGAATATACAAAATAAGAATAGTGAAGGAAGACCATGGCTCTTTGGCACCTAGAATTTAGTTGAATAGCCCTGAAGTCCGTTATTTTTGTATTTCCTAGCTTAGATCGGAGAAATTGCTTATAAAATACACAATTGAAGCGCACCTTTGTCACACACTCAGGAAGAGAGAGCAGGGCAGAGAGACAGCACTTTCAACATATTCTCACTTTTTAAACACTGATCAGTGTAGCGTTGGCAATTGAGCCCAACTGGAACAGAACCGCACCAGACTTGACTTAAGCGGTCTCGATACACACCTGACTTAACAAAGTGTACTACAAGAGCGAACGCACCAGGGTTTGTTTCAACCGAACCAACCATGACAAGTGTGAACACACCCTCAGATGGTTTGCATGAAGTTGACAGGAGGTTTATCCCCCAAAAAGGTCTGGCTCAGTGATGGTTGTGGTCATTCATTGTCACTTTTAAAGCAACACCAGGCCTCGTCAGCCTTCCATTTCACCTACACCTCTGAGATCTTTTAGGAGCTTTGGAGGTGCATTGCCTTACCTCTCGTCGTGAACTATGAGCCATTAGTGATTTTGAAGACGCAGAATGGCGCTCTCTACTGCCCACATAGCCCAGCCTGGCATCTCCTCTCGACCGGGCTTCGAGTGCCTCAAGTGCCACATATCACCCCCTCAGCCAGCACAATGCTTGTCAGACCCCCCACCCTCCAGTGGATGCAGGTAGACCTAATGTGACATATCATCATCCATCACCCGCATGGGAGGAAGGCCGGTATGGGTGTTTTGTGATAAAGGAGTCGGGCAGGGTCAGAGCTGGACTCTTGTCCAGGGCAGCTAAAATCCCTCTGGCCCTCCCCGCTCCAGACTTCTTCAGCATCCCGAGCCCAGCCTTCCATTGTCCCTCAGCGGTGATGGATAAATAAACCAGCACACACTCGCCCAATGGTGAGCTCACGCTGCACTCAAAGGTGGGTGGCGGGGGGGCGGGGGGATTGCCGTAGCAACTTGAAAAGAAGGAAGAGAAATGATTGAGCGTACTATACTGTTGTCTAGTTTTCATCTCACTGGATCGCGCTGCATTTATTTACTGAGTAGCATCTTTGTTTACATGCCTATGAAAGGATGTGGTGGCTGCACCCCGCCCCCAGCCCCAGGTTCCGGGAGCAGATGCCGGGGGCGGCGACATGCAGTAGTCTTGTCAGTCGCTGGTCCGAACGTTTAAAGCTCGCCTAAGCCTGAAAAGATGGGTAATGGAGCTATAGCCTTTGACGCACTGCACCCCCCCTCCTACACACACCACCTGTTATTTTACATTCGCTGCAAATACTGAAAAACGAAGAGCTGGCTGGGACGGGAGTTTTAGTGTCCACTTGTCGCCTTTCTCGCTCTCATTCTTTTACGGTCACACTGGTTGCTCTTTCCCTCCCTGACACATTGTCTCTTCTCGTCATTAACTTTTATCAGACCCCAAATTTGACACACATTTAAAAAAAAAAAAATAAGACACCAAATCCCCTTGGGTCGCCTGTACCACCACCAACGGAAAAATGGCTTAACGTCCTCAGTACGATTTAAATGGCATCCATTCACGCTCGTGCGCACATAGCTTAAAGAGTGCTTTGGGTTCAAAGAAAAAAGTCAAGAGGTAAAATAGCACATAAAATGCACTAAAACGTCAAGTTTTTTTCTTCTGGAGACGCAAGGAGTCTCTCCTGGAATGTATTGCCAAACTCAGGCCTGGGACATTGAATAATAAAGACTTACTGAAAGCTTGTTAAGTGTGTTTTAAGACGTGACACAGGAAGGGAACAGCCGTTTTGTTGTTATGAATATTGTCATCGACTAGTTGAATTATTGCCACTTTCACATACGATGGTGTTTTACATATTGTAGAATGTATTGTAACTGTACAAGCAATGGTAGAGTGCATAACATTACACATGGGAAGTGCCAATAATTGCTATCCTTGAAGTGTTTTTTCCTTTTTTGCTCGTCATCTTTTAACATGGGTAACACTTTTTTTGTAAGTGAAGCCATTTTTGAAGGGTGTGTTGGCAAGGACCAAAGTTGTTTTGGGTTTTTATTTAAAAAAAAAAAAAGTTACCATGATCAGTAATCATAGACATATTCTCTGTTTTTTATTTGTTTTTTTTTGTTTTTTCTCCTTTTTTCTATTTACTTACAAAAGCAGAAAAATAGACAAAAAAAATCTGAGCTTACCCAAGAAGAAAAGCTTGTGATCTCATGTTATTGTGTTGAGTTTATTTTTTTTCTCTCTGGGTATGTTGTGATGAACTGCTGTAAATTTGTACAGTTCATGTAAATTGATTGTGCGGAAGTTGTACAGATTTCTATATTTTGAAAGAAAAAGGTTTTTTTCTCTGTAATAAAAGATTTCCTATCTTGGCATCATAGATCACGTGTGCGCTCTTTATTATATGAATGCTTCTAGAGCAGTGATGTGAAGGTTGCTAACGAGTTGAGTCTTATGATTGTCAGTTTTAAGTGAACGATGAGAACTGATTACCATTTGTTAGTCGTTGGTTTGCAAGCAATTTTTATATTAAAATGGCTCATGCTGCCACAGTACATGCACGCGCACTTTTCCTGCTGTACCAGGAAGGAAGAAATATTAGTACTTAAAATAAAGTTGCTCAGTATGTAGGGTAATATACAGTTTTGTATTCAAATGTTTTATCATGCCATTTAATTCTTATTTGTATTTGTATCTGTATTGTTAAGATGTAACAGTAAAGTCTGCATTGACATTATCTGGAGCAAGCACACTTTATTGTGCCACAAAGTTTTATAGTGAAGGGACACATCTAAATATCTCATTGCAAATCATGGGGATTTGGCAGCATCTAATTAAATGTATACAATATAAACGCAAGCCAAATTAAATTACAATAATATTTCAAAATGATTTCCACCAATGGAATAAATGTTGGTGGGATATGTAAATTTTAATTATTCCAAGATATACAGTATCTCACTGCATAACTTAATATTTGAGCTTATGTAAAAATGATAACGAGCCAGTCTTTTGAACAGCTCTTTGATAGGAACAGCTCCTCCAGATTTAAAAGAACCACAAATCACATCTTTACTTTGTCATTTTGTCTGCTGTATTTATTACGTGTATTTATCGCAAAAAAAAAATTAAAATGATAATATCCACAGTTTTCACTCACCTGGTGGCAAAAAATGTATGTACAACTCAACAAATGTTACAAACCAAAATGCAATTTAATGTAGTTAACTTTAATGTTCTGCTAATGTTACCAGTTTAGATTTGCCAAGCAGACTTTTAAAGAGTGCCCTTGTCACACACACACAGAGAGAGACAGTACTTCAATGCATTTTTTCCTACATATTTGTTATGTCTGCATGCTTTTTGCGCTTATTGTTTACACCTTTGTTTGAAACAGACTGCTTTAGTATTTACATCGTCTGCTAACTTGCACACCTTTCACATTGAAACATGTGTCTGAATGATGCTTAACTGCACAGCCAATGTTCTGGCTAAACTTTTGGAAAATTTTCATGAGCTATTTCCTGCTCTCTATTTGAAATAAAACAGCGTTCCATCCTCCGCTTAGAATGAAACAACTTGTTCTTCTACCACTTCAATCAAACGGCATCATTTCCGTATGCGCGGAAGTCCAAAAGTGTTGGTCGAATTGTCTGACTTTGCAAAATAAATAAATAAATAAAGCTGTGTTTTGGTTAAGAAGGCAACCTTTGGCTGCACGCTGGTTGCCTAGCAGCCACGTGGGCTGAAAGAGAGGGCCAATATTTTATATTTCATAAACTGTGCATTAAATCAAGTTTTGGCATCATATATTCTCTTTAAGATTTTATAAAATTACTTAAGTTTTTTCCGGAAGCATTAGTTTCTTTTTGTAAAGTCAAGTAAAAACCTATTGTATGTTGTTGAAATATATTTTTTCACTTATTGAGATTTTTTTGTCGATCATTTCTTTATCTCCCCCCAGTGAACAATAATATTAATAAGAATCATATTTACAATAACCGTCCTTCTTTTTGACATGCTAGTTTTGTTCTAAAACATGATCTTGTACTGATAAGAGTCCATAAAATAAAGACTCCGGCTAAACGAGCCACATTTAACAGGAACATCTTGCAACCCTCCCCTTCCAACATTGACTCATCTCCTAAATATAAATATTTGATAGCTGTCAGAACATGTTAGAGGATCCTAACCCCCGCTCTGTTTTGTTTATCAACACTGATTCTCAGTGAGTTTATGCCTTCACTTTAATACATTAATGATGATGTAATGAGTGCGGAAAGATAAGGTATGAGAGTAAATAAAGTAATAATTAGCCACGACAGCACGAGAAGGGACAGATATTGAGTCACATGATTGAATCCAAACCATGCTAGAACGTATGAGGTGTGACAGTTAAAGACGGGGACATTTTGTACTCATTTAAACTTGCAGGTGTGCACGTACAGGATGTGTTTGTACACACTTGCTTGTGCACACGTTGTCGAGCAATGAGGGACTTTGCCTTATCTAGCACGCTTCAAACTAGCGAGAGTACAGTAGGTGTGCTCACGTCCCAAACGTTGTAAATCAGCAGTGACATTTGACAACAATTGGCCGAGAGCGCTTCAGACTAGACAATAACAACGGGGGAGGTTGCGCAATATGTCCTAAAGCTGGTAGCAGCACTGAAACTAGGTCAGCTGCAGCACGTCCGTGGATCCTTTGCGGACGTGGAAACACAAAATCCCAATGAACTAAAAAAAACGTTTTTAGTCGGGGGTTTTTTCGCTAGTTGCGTTACATTAAAGTTAGTTTAAGTCCAGTCTTGTGTTGGATGTAAAAGGGTCACGTAACCCCCCCCCCATTTATCTCATCCTCCGTCTATCTTTATCCCCTCTTTCTCCCAGCTGTCACCAGTCGGATCCCTCCCGGGGAAGGATCAATTCCCACCGGGTTTGCAATTTCAGGGCCACTTGCCTTTTCTGACTAAGGTTTAGAGACATGATGATGTGAGTCTACTTTTGTCTTGGCCTGTTGATACTTTTGGTATAAACAAACAAGTACAGGCTTGTTTCAAACACGGAGCATTGTATTTCACGTCCGACTCGTTTCAAGGAAAAAACTGTGAAGTGTCTAGCAAAGTCTAGTCCAGCACGGTACGAATGACGTAATGCATTGTTTCTTAACTATTGTTGGAGCGCCAAAAATATCTGTTTCTCAGTTGTAATACACTTTTCCACCACTTGTGGCAGTAATGCATCAGCCAGTTGACTGAGTTTTGATTGATTGATTTAAACTTTTTAGGGATGTCCGATAATGGCTTTTTGCCGATATTCGATATTCCGATATTGTCCAACTCTTTAATTACCGATACCGATATCAACCGATATATGCAGTCGTGGAATTAACACATTATTATGCCTAATTTGGACAACCAGGTATGGTGACGATAAGGTACTTTTTAAAAAAATTAATAAAATAAGATAAATAAATTAAAAACATTTTCTTGAATAAAAAAGAAAGTAAAACAATATAAAAACAGTTACATAGAAACTAGTAATTAATGAAAATGAGTAAAAATTAACTGTTAAAGGTTAGTACTATTAGTGGACCAGCAGCACGCACAATCATGTGTGCTTACGGACTGTATCCCTGCAGACTGTATTGATATATATTGATATATAATGCAGGAACCGGAATATTAATAACAGAAAGAAACAACCCTTTTGTGTGAATGAGTGTGAATGAGTGTGAATGGGGGAGGGAGGTTTTTTGGGTTGGTGCACTAATTGAAAGTGTATCTTGTGTTTGTTATGTTGATTTAATAAGAAAAATAAATAAATAAATAAATAAAATAAAAAAACGATACCGATAATAAAAAAAAACGATACCGATAATTTCCGATATTACATTTTAACGCATTTATCAGACATCTCTAAAACTTTTATTAGTAGATTGCACAGTACAGTACATATTCCGTACAATTGACCACTAAATGGTAACACCCGAATAAGTTTTTCAACTTGTTTAAGTCGGGGTCCACGTTAATCAATTCATGGTAACACATGAGTGACACATGAGTGACACATGACACACTCAAACAATCAGAAGAATATATGGAGCAAAAGTCAGATACCAGATTTTTCGGAGAATAAGTCGCTCCGGCGTATAAGACGCACCGGCCGAAAATGCATGATAAAGAAGGAAAAAAACATATAAGTCGCACTGGAGTATAAGTTGCATTTTTTGGGGAAATTTATTTGATAAAACCCAACACCAAGAATAGACATTTGAAAGGCAATTTAAAATAAATAAAGAATAGTGAACAACAGGCTGAATAAGTGTACGTTATATGACGCATAAATAACCAACTGAGAACGTGCCTGGTATGTTAACGTAACATATTATGGTAAGAGTCATTCAAATAACTATAATATATAGAACATGCTATACGTTTACCAAACAATCTGTCACTCCTAATCGCTAAATCCCATGAAATCTTATACGTCTAGTCTCTTACGTGAATGAGCTAAATAATATTATTCGATATTTTACGGTAATGTGTTAATAATTTCACACATAAGTCGCTCCTGAGTATAAGTCGCACCCCCGGCCAAACTATGAAAAAAACTGCGACTTATAGTCCGAAAAATACGGTAAATTAATGATTAATAACTTGTGTTCATCATAAATCTCTTTTGCAGCATATTGAATTATTGATTTTTGTAATGACCCTTGTTTTTACCATGAGTTGATTAACGTGGACCCCGACTTCAACAAGTTGAAAAACTTATTCGGGTGTTACCATTTAGTGGTCAATTGTACGGAATATGTGCTGTACTGTGCAATCAACTAATAAAAGTTTCAATCAATCAATCAATCAAAAAAGGCAGGTTGTTGTATGTGCTGGTTTATGTGTTAATGCTTTCATATCATTTGACATGTTAAACTGTAATTAGTTTAGATATTATTATCTAATACGAGTAAAATCAAAAGTAAGATTATTAGTTTAGGGTTAATATTTGAGTGGACCAAGGACAACTTAGAAGTTGGAGTATGGCGTAAACTGTACCAAAATACGTACAAACCACACTGCGTGCGCGTGGCTTTACTTAAATTAGGCAAAATGAGACTCCGCACTTGCAATGTGTTTCACTGTTTCTCTCCTTTTGGCACTTACACGGCCTAACTCCCCTCCTTTCTGATTGGTCACTTTATGACAATAAAAATGGGACCTATTACCTCCCTGCTTGGCACTCAGCATCAAGGGTTGGAATTGGGGGTTAAATCACTAAAAATGATTCCCGGGCGCGGCACCGCTGCTGCCCACTGCTCCCCTCACCTCCCATGGGGTGAACAAGGGGATGGGTCAAATGCAGAGGACAAATTTCACCACACCTAGTGTGTGTGTGTGTGTGACAATCATTGGTACTTTAACTTAACTTTAACATCACAACGTCACATTACATTAAACACCAACTGTCTCCTGGTCAGATCCAATCTGAAGGAACTTTTACAGTCAAACTGTCCCTTTTGAAGAAGAGAGTCTAAAGTTTAGACAAAATAAGCCATTATAGCATTCCTTATGAGATACAGTGCATAAGGAAAAAGACACACACAAACTCGATCACATTGTTAAGCAATTTGCCCATATATGTCCCATATATGTATTACCTTGTGGCAGTCGCCACAGGTTAAACAACATTATAAACTGGGCATTTGAATATATACATTTTCTTTAAACATTTTGCAATGCACGGACACTTCACCTTTCAGGTGATATATGAGCTCCCGTCTATTGCAATCATGTTCCACAAAACATTGACTATATTATTTGTTTTAAAATGAAGAGTTTGAGGTTTAAGCAACAGGCTGTGTGTTGCAGGAGCCTCTTCTGCTGTGTTTAGTGAATATATGGCAGCTAGAAGAAATATACTGTGTTTTATGTCCATTTTGTTCCATTAAAATTATTTGTTAGCCTGTCAATGAGCTGGCCCATTGTATGTTAGTAAGCATTAAGCTACCGGCATTCGCACCAACCCTTATCCTGTATAACCGTATTGCTTTTTTCAGTTTATAACAAACTGTATTCTTCATTTAACATGGTTTCTACATGTGGTTTATGTGCACGTCATGTGTATGTTAATGTACTTTCCGTTGTGTGTCTCTTGTGGAGACTATCAACAAAGTTGTTGTTTTTTCATCTCTAATTTAAAAGACTGTTTACATATTTGGTAAACTAAATTTCAACATTCAGGGAGGATAAAATAATATAGTGTATGCCATTAAAACTGGGGTGTACAAAGTGCAGCCTGTGTTTCATTGTAGTAATACGCCTAATTGAAAATTGAGCAAAACTAATAAGGAAAAAAATCCATCCATCCATCCATTTTCTACCGCTTATTCCCTTTGGGGTCGCGGGGGGCGCTGGAGCCTATCTCAGCTACAATCGGGCGGAAGGCGGGGTACACCCTGGACAAGTCGCCACCTCATCGCAGGGCCAACACAGATAGACAGACAAAATTCACACTCACATCCACACACTAGGGCCAATTTAGTGTTGCCAATCAACTTATCCCCAGGTGCATGTCTTTGGAAGTGGGAGGAAGCCGGAGTACACGGAGGGAACCCACGCAGTCACGGGGAGAACATGCAAACTCCACACAGAAAAATCCCGAGCCCGGGATTGAACCAATATTTGTTGATAACAGTTACTAATAGCACAGATTTGTTTTTAAATATTTGTATAACGTTTTTTTAAGATCTGTTTAAATCGCTGAGTATGCTAATTATATGATGGCGACATATGGACACATTTTATCACATAAAGTAGGTCTATATAATACACTGCAATTACCTGGGGAGCTTATATCCAGTTTGCTTTAATAACATCAAGTTGTTCGAAGTTGTTGTTAAAGATTTTTGACATGTTTACATGACATCATAATAAATAGTGATGATTACATGACATCGTAATAAATGGTGATGTCATCGTTTAATAGGTTGTAGTACAAAACATGTGTATGAGATGACAAAATACAATAATATTGGCTTATTTTGTCCAAAGACACTAATCTCCTTCAGAAGGGACACACAACAGGAGACATTAGACGTTTAAAGTAACAAATGTGAAGTGAAGTAAATTACATTTATATAGCGCTTTTTCTCAAGTGACTCAAAGCGCTTTACATTGTGAAACCCAATATCCAAGTTACATTTAAACCAGTGTGGGGGCTTCCCCCCCCCCCCCCCCCCGCTTTTGGGTTCTGATGGACGGCAAAGCTCGAGACATTCCGCGATGTTGACGTTCAGCAGCTGATATTATGTATCTCCAATAGCAGGACCGCGTTGACCTGCTTCTGCTCCTTTGGAAAGATCAAACAAACGGGTGTGGTTTGCTTTACTACAACTCCTTTTATCATGTCCGCAAAGTCCACACTTCTTCACTGAACGGCGAAGCCGCAACAATGCACATTAGAACGGCGGTGGGGATTGGCGCACGATGGAGATGTACCGTGGCGGTGCTATTTAGTAGCAGTTTCACATCCAGTGGAAATCCGGGGTTAGTCTGCTGCTGGTGGGAAAGCATGTGTTTCCCATTAAAGCATCCCTGTGACCTAATTTACGCTTTGTTTACAATATGTTTGTTTACCATCGCTGCTTCAGGTCTGGCCCCATCATCATTGTAAATCCGACGACCAAGCCACCACGTTGCCCAAACCAACGCTTCCCTAACCCCACAAATTTGTCCGTCCTGCATTTATTTTCATATGCCAATATGCCCCGTGTACTAATGATAAGCCAGTGCGCTAACCAACGCCACCGTCTTCATGCGTTCTCCCACATATGGTTATCGGGAAAGTCGGCGGTCAGACAGCCCGGCAACATATTCCTGCGGCCAGCCTCTCCCAATCAGAAGGCTTCCAACCACGCTGAGGGCAAGAAAGTCGGAAAAAAACCCAGCCACCTAAATATAGCTTGGCCTTGGGGCTCAGCGAGAGGGCCTCCTGCATGCAGCTGGACCACACACACACACACACACACACACACACGCACACACACACGCACACACACACACACACACACACACACACGCACACACACATTCTGGTTATCATTTGGAATGGGGACCAAGTTTTTGATCATCACTTGAAGTGAAGTGAAGTGAAGTGAATTATATTTATATAGCACTTTTCTCTAGAGACTCAAAGCGCTTTACATAGTGAAACCCAATATCTAAGTTACATTTAAACCAGTGTGGGTGCCACCGGGAGCAGGTGGGTAAAGTGTCTTGCCCAAGGACACAACGGCAGTGACTAGGATGGCGGAAGCGGGAATCGAACCTGGAACCCTCAAGTTGCTGGCAAAAAAATGAGGTAAAATGGCCACTGCCCAGTTAGCTTATACACGTCTTTAAATCTCTGCATTGATGGAAGTAATGTGCTGATCATTCTTACTGGGGACCCTGGGGAAAAACAGTTAATATGGTTCATGGGAACCAAATTTATTTATTTTTTAATTTATTTTATTTTATTATTTTTTCATCCTGTCCAGCTTCTCAGGCAAATCATATAGTTGATGTAGATGGGGACCAAATTTCAATAATTTTGTATAATTCACAAAAATTTGTACGTGACTACTGAGGACCATTTAAAAAAAAAAAAAAAAAAAGTTCAAATTAAATATGACATGATCCTCAGAATACAGCACTACAGCTGTCCTCTTATAGGAAGTTTCACCACTTAAATGTACCAGCTACAGCCCGATGAGGGGGCTGCTGTGCAAATGTCTCACACTCAAATTAACCAGTAAACATGTTTTATGGGCAAAAGCTTAAAAATCACTTAGGCATCTTCAGAATGGATCTGACTATCATTTAAAAAGGTTTCCCTTTAGGGGACCTGTTTTTTTGTCCCCATACCGTCAGAGGTCCCCTAAAGACAACGCATCCCAGCTACAACTGGGTTGTTTTAACACAGATACGACTGTATATACGACGGATACCGCCCTCCAAAATAGTCTCTCTCTCTTTTTGATGAAATAACATTAGAGGAATTATTACGGGATAAGTGGGATAAAACAAATAACATGTTAACTTGACCCACTTCCTGGGAAACTTATCAAGGAACTGTTTGTAATATTAGGTTCATCAGTGCTAAATATTATAAACTTATCACTTTCCTCTGGCACTGTTCCCTTAACATTCAAAAAAGTGGTTATTCATCCTCTGCTCAAAAGACCTAACCTCGATCCTGACCTCATGGTAAACTACCGACCGGTGTCCCACCTTCCCTTTATTTCGAAAATCCTCGAAAAAATTGTTGCACAGCAGCTAAATGAACACTTAGTGTCTAACAATCTCTGTGAACCTTTTCAATCTGGTTTCAGGTCAAATCAGTCTACGGAGACAGCCCTCGCAAAAATGACTAATCATCTACTGCTAATGATGGATTCTGATGCGTCATCCATGTTGCTACTTCTTGATCTTAGCACTGCTTTCGATACCGTCGATCATAATATTTTATTAGAGCGTATCAAAACATGTGTTGGTATGTCAGACTTAGCCTTGTCTTGGTTTAACTCCTATCTTACTGACAGAATGCAGTGCGTCTCCCATAACAATGTGACATCGGACTATGTTAAGGTAACGTACGGAGTTCCCCAGGGTTCAGTTCTTGGCCCTGCACTCTTTAGTATTTACATGCTGCCGCTAGGCGACATCATACTTATTCAGCCTGTTGTTCACTATTCTTTATTTATTTTAAATTGCCTTTCAAATGTCTATTCTTTGTGTTGGGTTTTATCAAATACATTTCCCCAAAAATTGCGACTTATACTCCAGTGCGACTTATATATGTTTTTTTCCTTCTTTATTATGCATTTTCGGCCGGTGCGACTTATACTCCGGAGGGACTTATACTGTTATGCTGATGACACCCAACTCTACATGCCCCTAAAGCTGACCAACACGCCGGATTGTAGTCAGCTGGAGGAGTGTCTTAATGAAATTAAACAATGGATGTCCGCTAACTTTTTGCAACTCAATGCCAAGTACGACTTATACTCCGGAGGGATTTATACTCCGAAAAATACGGTAGGTTTTTTCTCTAAATTGGGCAGCCCTATACACAAAAGCACCAAAAATTTGTAACCTACCGTTGAGTACCGGTATCTATTACCGGGTTCTGGGGGTTGGTACCGTATCAGTTTACAGTTTACAGTGTTAGTGACTTAGTAGTAAATGAATGAATATTTTTGGTATACGATCTGATTTACACTATAAAACTTTGCTCACATCACTGTGTAGCAATGGAACATGTTCATAACCTGAGTACCACTCCCTATATTCACAAGTATTGCACAATAACAAAATATACCTTTAAGACAAGTTTAATTTAAAACACACATTAATACAAGATATATAGATCGGGGGTCCCCGTTTCATCTCTACTTCAATTTGGGGGTACTTGGGCTGGAAAACATTGAAGATCCTTTAAAGGGGAACATTATCACCAGACCTATGTAAGCGTCAATATATACCTTGATGTTGCAGAAAAAAGACCATATATTTTTTAACCGATTTCCGAACTCTAAATGGGTGAATTTTGGCGAATTAAACGCCTTTCTATTATTCGCTCTCGGAGCGATGACATCACAACGTGACGTCACATCGGGAAGCAATCCGCCATTTTCTCCGAGTCAAATCAGCTCTGTTATTTTCCGTTTTTTCGACTGTTTTCCGTACCTTGGAGACATCATGCCTCGTCGGTGTGTTGTCGGAGGGTGTAACAACACGAACAGGGACGGATTCAAGTTGCACCAGTGGCCCAAAGATGCGAAAGTGGCAAGAAATTGGACGTTTGTTCCGCACACTTTACCGACGAAAGCTATGCTACGATAGAGATGGAAAGAATGTGTGGAAAGAATGTGTGGATATCCTGCGACACTCAAAGCAGATGCATTTCCAACGATAAAGTCAAAGAAATCTGCGGCCAGACCCCTATTGAATCTGCCGGAGTGTGTGAGCAATTCAGGGACAAAAGACCTCGGTAGCACGGCAAGCAATGGCGGCAGTTTGTTCCCGCAGACGAGCGAGCTAAACCCCCTGGATGTCTTGGCTCACACCGTCCCTTATGCCACCGAAGACGATCAAGAGAAGAATATCAACCCTAGCTTCCCTGGCCTGCTGACATCAACTCCAAAACTGGACAGATCAGCTTTCAGGAAAAGATAGCGGATGAGGGTATGTCTACAGAATATATTAATTGATGAAAATTGGGCTGTCTGCACTCTCAAAGTGCATGTTGTTGCCAAATGTATTTCATATGCTGTAAACCTAGTTCATAGTTGTTAGTTTCCTTTAATGCCAAACAAACACATACCAATCGTTGGTTAAAAGGCGATCGCCGAATTCGTCCTCGCTTTCGTGTCGCTGGCTGGCGTGTCGTTTTCGTCGGTTTCGCTTGCATACGGTTCAAACCGATATGGCTCAATAGCTTCAGTTTCTTCTTCAATTTCGTTTTCGCTACCTGCCTCCACACTACAACCATCCGTTTCAATACATGCGTAATCTGTTGAATCGCTTAAGCCTTTGAAATCCGAGTCTGAATCCGAGCTAATGTCGCTATAGCTTGCTGTTCTATGCGCCATGTTTGTTTGTGTTGGCTTCACTATGTGACGTCACAGGAAAATGGACGGGTGTTTATAACGATGGTTAAAATCAGGCACTTTGAAGCTTTTTTTAGGGATATTGCGTGATGGGTAAAATTTTGAAAAAAACTTCGAAAAATATAATAAGCCACTGGGAACTGATTTTTAATGGTTTTAACCATTCTGAAATTGTGATAATGTTCCCCTTTAAGACAAGTTTAATTTAAAACACACATTAATACAAGATATATAGATCGGGGGTCCCCGCTTCATCTCTACTTCAATTTGGGGGTACTTGGGCTGGAAAACATTGAAGATCCTTTAATTTATAAAAGGATGGACAGTCAGTCACATGCACATAATGGTGTCGCACAGTCGGAAGGCCTATTTTGCTATACTGCTGGCAGGCCTGTGGGTGGACGAAACACCGAATTTCACATCACCAAAATTCTGTTTTGTTGCCGATTAATTTTTAACGTTCCGGAATATGACTCAAAGCACTTCACCAGCATGCCTGCTGTAATGAGTTTCACTTCTGCGTGGGCGCACGTGTTCATTTAAACCTCTCCCTGGCTTGTAAACAGCCTGCAACAACGTGACGATCATCATCACGACTCACCTCGAAGCGGTTTTGTTCGCTTCACCCTTTTTTTTCTTTTTTCTTTTTTTGAGGCAGGAAGAAGGCGAGAGAACAGAACGCCTCAGCTGTATCCTGTTTGTGTCTCGTGTGAAGACGTAAAGCGAGGCGGCGGCGGTGACGAGAGACAAAGTGGCACATTGGAGCCAATAGGGAGATGTGGAGGATGCGTTCAGGGGGGAGGGGAGGAACCGAGCAGATAAAAGGGAAAGTTTAAAGAAAAGAAAGAATATGGCTGGCAGGAAGAGCTAGGCCTCATTCTTACCACAAAGAGTACACACACACACACACACACCACTGTCAAACGCTATCAAAACACCCACAGTTGAGACGTAACAGACTGCAGCAGGCACACGTTAGCGACAACACATAGGTGTAAAGGGGTCGGGAACACACTGTGCTGCTGTTAAAACGGCAATACCAATGCCTGTAAAGCACGTACACACTGACAAACACACACTCGGCCTTGCAGCTTCAACAAAAGTCCCAACTGTCATTAGCTTTTCCGCTGCAGTAACACGGTTTGACTCTAAATTCTATTTCCACGTCCCACAAATTGTTGACTACCAACTTTCCTGGCCCCGAGTTTTGTCCCTGTAGGGTGATATTTTCTTTTGAGATATTAACAGCAAGCATTTCAGAGCAAAAAGAGAAAACGCAGTGACCTACATAGAAGTGGTGGCTTAATGACTAACCATGGCAAACTAATTTCCCGATGGCACTAACATGTTACTGATTACACATCAAACTGCTTCCCAGGGAAAGATAAACACACCAGGATTAGATAAATAATACAAGACATGTTTTGCACATATAGAGGTACCTCCACTTGTAAGTGTTTTGAGATACAAGCTGTCTCTCGGCTAATTATTATACAGCAATTTAAGTTACGAGTAAAAAAAAATTAGTTATGAGCCTCCTCACCGCTAGCTGGCATAGCAATTGTCAGAATGAACCCCATAAGATCCGGACGAAACATCCAGACTTACTAGCTAGCATTAGTTTATAGCTAGAGATCGACATAACTTTGTTTTTCCAACCTTTGGAAGGAAAAAAGTGAGCATGAAGGTCGTGCTGAGAAGAAGTAGTTGATATTCATTGAATTAAAAAAAATAGCTAGCTAACGTAGCTAAGCAGTTTGAGTGTAGAACTGCTAGTCTGCGCCATACTAAAGCAAGAGTCGATATAGACAGCTAAAGACATTCAAATAACTAAACGGCTCACTTTTTTTTTTAAACGAAAATATTTAAAAATGCTGATAGTGTGTTTAAAAGCCTACTGAAATGCGATTTTCTTATTTAAACGGGGATAGCAGGTCTATTCTATGTGTCATACTTGATCATTTCGCGATATTGCCATATTTTTGCTGAAAAGATTTAGTAGAGAACATCGACGATAAAGTTCGCAACTTTTGGTTGCTGATAAAAAAGCTTTGCCTGTACCGGAAGTAGCAGACGAGTAGCGTGACGTCACAGGTTGTGGAGCTCCTCACATCCGCACATTGTTTACAATCATGGCCACCAGCAGCGAGAGCGATTCGGACCGAGAAAGCGACGATTTCCCCATTAATTTGAGCGAGGATGAAAGATTTGTGGATGAGGAAAGTGAGAGTGAAGGACTAGAGGGCAGTGGGAGCGATTCAGATAGGGAAGATGCTGTGAGAGGCGGGTGGGACCTGATATTCAGCTGGGAATGACTAAAACAGTAAATAAACACAAGACATATATATACTCTATTAGCCACAACACAACCAGGCTTATATTTAATATGCCACAAATTAATCCCGCATAACAAACACCTCCCCCCTCCCGTCCATATAACCCGCCAATACAACTCAAACACCTGCACAACACACTCAATCCCACAGCCCAAAGTACCGTTCACCTCCCCAAAGTTCATACAGCACATATTTTTCCCCAAAGTCCCCAAAGTTACATACGTGACATGCACATAGCATGGCACGTACGGGCAAGCGATCAAATGTTTGGAAGCCGCAGCTGCATGCGTACTCACGGTACCACGTCTGCGCATCCAACTCAAAGTCCTCCTGGTAAGAGTCTCTGTTGTCCCAGTTCTCCACAGGCCAATGGTAAAGCTTGACTGTCATCTTCCGGGAATGTAAACAATGAAACACCGGCTGTGTTTGTGTTGCTGCAGTCTGCCGCGATACACTGCTTCCCACCTACAGCTTTCTTCTTTGCTGTCTCCATTGTTCATTGAACAAATTGCAAAAGATTCACCAACACAGATGTCCAGAATACTGTGGAATTTTGCGATGAAAACAGACGACTTAATAGCTGGCCACCATGATGTCCCAAAATGTCCTCTACAATCCGTGACGTCACGCGCAGACGTCATCGTACCGAGACGTTTTCAGCAGGATATTTTGCTCGAAATTTAAAATTGCACTTTAGTAAGCTAACCCGGCCGTATTGGCATGTGTTGCAATGTTAAGATTTCATCATTGATATATAAACTATCAGACTGCGTGGTCGGTAGTAGTGGGTTTCAGTAGGCCTTTAACGGAGAAGCAGCTGGAAGGAGATACCGTAAAAGTCCACTCTCCAATGCTGTACATTACTATTACATTACTTCATAAAACTACTGTAGTTGTTTGTACTACATTCTTTTTATTGATTTTCATACAATATTTGTTGTCTAAAAGTTTGTTTGGCTTTTTAAAAGGCAAGTTACATTTGGAAATGGTGCTATTTTAGGGAGGCTAAGCACAGATTACATTTTTTGTTCATTAATTCCAGTAGGAAACTTTGATTTTAGATATACCGTATTTTCCGCACCATTAGCCGCACCTAAAAACCACAAATTTACTCAAAAGCTGACAGTGCGGCTTTTAACCCGGTGCGCTTTATATATGGATAAATATTAAGATTCATTTTCATAAAGTTTAGGTCTCGCAACTTCGGTAAACAGCCGCCATCTTTTTTCCCGGTAGAACAGGAAGCGCTTCTTCTTCTACGCAAGCAACCGCCAAGGTAAGCACCCGCCCCCATAGAACAGGAAGCGCTTCTTCTTCTACTGTAAGCAACCACCCGCCCCCGGAAGAAGAAGAAGCGCGCGGATATTTCGTTTCATTTCCTTTGTGTGTTTACATCTGTAAAGACCAGACCACAAAATGGCTCCTACTAAGCGACACGCGTATAACGCAGAATTTAAACTTAAGGAAATAAGTCATGCCGAAGAACACGGAAATAGAGCAGCAGCAAGAGAATATAACATAAATGAATCAATGGTGCGTAGGTGGAGGAAGCAAGAAGATGACCTGCGCCAGGTAAAGAAGACAAAACAGAGTTTCCGAGGGAACAAAGCAAGATGGCAACTGTTGGAGGACAAACTCGAACAGTGGGTTGTTGAGCAGAGAGCAGCAAGCAGAAGTGTCAGCACCATCACTATTCGAATGAAGGCAACAACGCTAGCAAGCGAACTCCACCTGGATGATTTTAAAGGTGGTGCTTCTTGGTGTTTCCGGTTCATGAAAAGACGCTTATAGACTACGGTGTCGTCACGGACTACAAAGGCGGACTCGCACAATTTTTCAGGATTTATAGAGATCCCAAATACAGATCAGCAGGTACCAGAAGGTAAGAAAAGTTGTGTTTGCATAATATTGCGAAACAAAGTGCCAGATAATATGTCTTACCTTATACACACACTTTTCAATTCGGACACCGAAGACGAAGAATTCGAAGGATTTACGAATGAAGAATAACTTCAGAAAGTGAGCGCTATGTTTATTTTGTGTGTTGTGACATTAACGTTCGAGCAACATTATGTTGCTATTGCTCTGCACTATTTTGAATTTTACTATGTGATTGCACATTTGCGTACATTTTGGGACAGAGTTGTTAGAACGCTGGTTTTTAATATATTATTAAAGTTTGACTGACCTATCTGACTGTTTTTTTGACATTCCCTTTAGCGCAGCGTAGGCGCGGATTATAGTCCGGGGCGGCTTATAGGTGGACAAAGTTTTGAAATATGCCATTCATTGAAGGTGCGGCTAATAACCCGGGGCGGCTTATAGTGCGGAAAATACGGTAAGTGTTTTGAGTTACGAGCTACGTCATAGAACCAATCAAACTTGTGAGTTGATGGACTACTGTAGCAGCGTGGAAGTGGAAATTATTTTCTTTAATATACATTTCCATTGCAAATCAATGCCAAAAAAAATAAACTTTGCAAATCACAGTTTGACACTCTTCTGTTGTGGTATGATACAACGCTATTTTTGTATGGCCTTTTGTTTTACCATGCAGCTTACATACACTGGGCTGCAAACACTAGCCTAATTAGGGTTTCCCAATCCAAAAAGTACCACCACGGCTATTTTTTTTTGTTTCTGACACAAACGCAATCGTTTGGTTCCTGGTCTTGGCCAATCACCCCAACCGACACTTTTGACTTGTGTTAGTGCTCTAATCCACATGCACGCACACAGTGTAGTTGAGTCATAAAATAACTGTATTGCAATAACACCTGGCAAGTTATTTATGATAACAAACACATTTCATAAAACAGTGAAATACTCAAGATAATCCAAAAACTACAACTCAAATGTGTGTGCATAATAAAGCCTTGTCATTTAATTAATGCGGTCACTTTTCTCACAGGTATTCAATGACAGCCGGCACTTTGCACAATATAAACAATCAGAACAACTCCAAATAAAACTGGAAATAATCCACTAAATTAAGGATAAATGCTTAGTGAGAGTGCAGACCAGCAAGGGCAAGGCAAAAGAGTGGGAATTGTGCCAAGTCCAGCATGGTGCGAATGGCCTAGAGTGAATACGGCCTTAGCTACCAAGCAATGACAATGGCCCAGCTTTACCATACGGACTGAGCCAGAGGCCACTGCATGAGCATGAATAATGCAATCATAAGCCAACCCTGTCTCCCCCCAACTGTCTGTCCTCCTCGCCAAAACCAAGCCGTGACATAAAGTATTTGTATTTCATGATATCCAATGTTTTCCTCCCCCAATACCTTTTAAAAAAAATAAATATACCCGTTTTTTTCTTCTTTCCTCTCACAAACCTGATAGAGTAATGTGTATCCCCAAAGGGAACATAGACTTTTAAATTTGTTCCACTAGGCTCTCAGCATTGAGCGCAATTCAGCACGTAGAGCATAAACTGTGCACTGATGCAATGTGCAGAAATCCCACAATATAACCAATATGTCCTCCAGCAATGTATTATTGGTATTACAGCGGGGGGATAATGCAAGAACTGATGGATGTTGCTGTGGGACATGGGCCAAGGAGGTACCTACTACATTTTTTGTGTGGCTTCGGATTGATTTGCGCTCCAGTGGTGCTATTCTAGTCCCTACGGTTGATCAGACGTTGTATGGACTCATGCAGCATACAGTAATGAAAGCAATTAATACAACCACAGTTGACATCTGGGCCTTTTGTGCAACTACAACCCCTGGATAATGATGGAATCAACAGACTTGGAGAAAGTTAATTCAGTTGTTTAGTTTCGTCGAAAAAAGCAGATAACAGACATGACACGAAACTATAGCCATTTCAAATGGCAACTTTTTGGCTTTAAAGGGGAACATTATCACCAGACCTATGTAAGCGTCAATATACACCTTGATGTTGCAGAAAAAAGACCATATATTTTTTTAACCGATTTCCGAACTCTAAATGGGTGAATTTTGGCGAATTAAACGCCTTTCTATTATTCGCTCTCGGAGCGATGACGTCACAACGTGACGTCACATCGGGAAGCAATCCGCCATTTTCTCAAACACATTACAAACACAGAGTCAAATCAGCTCTGTTATTTTCTGTTTTTTCGACTGTTTTCCGTACCTTGGAGACATCATGCCTCGTCGGTGTGTTGTCGGAGGGTGTAACAACACGAACAGGGACGGATTCAAGTTGCACCAGTGGCCCAAAGATGCGAAAGTGGCAAGAAATTGGACGTTTGTTCCGCACACTTTACCAACGAAAGATATGCCACGACAGAGATGGCAAGAATGTGTGGATATCCTGCGACACTCAAAGCAGATGCATTTCCAACGATAAAGTCAAAGAAATCTGCCGCCAGACCCCCAGGAAAAGAGAGCGGATGAGGGTATGTCTACAGAATATATTAATTGATGAAAACTGGGCTGTCTGCACTCTCAAAGTGCATGTTGTTGCCAAATGTATTTCATATGCTGTAAACCTAGTTCATAGTTGTTAGTTTCCTTTAATGCCAAACAAACACATACCAATCGTTGGTTAGAAGGTGATCGCCGAATTCGTCCTCGCTTTCTCCCGTGTCGCTGGCTGTCGTGTCGTTTTCGCTTGCATACGGTTCAAACCGATATGGCTCAATAGCTTCAGTTTCTTCTTCAATTTCATTTTCGCTACCTGCCTCCACACTACAACCATCCGTTTCAATACATGCGTAATCTGTTGAATCGCTTAAGCCGCTGAAATCCGAGTCTGAATCCGAGCTAATGTCGCTATAATTTGCTGTTCTATCCGCCATGTTTGTTTGTATCGGCATCACTACGTGACGTCACAGGAAAATGGACGGGTGTATATAACGATGGTTAAAATCAGGCACTTTGAACCTTTTTTTAGGGATATTGCGGGTAAAATTTTTTGATGGGTAAAATTTTGAAAAAAACTTCGAAAAATAAAATAAGCCACTGGGAACTGATTTTTAATGGTTTTAACCCTTCTGAAATTGTGATAATGTTCCCCTTTAAGACACACTACAAAAATAAAGAAAATCAAATGTGGTAGTCAGTAATAGTTTCTTTTTTAGGTCAAGCAGGGTGGAAAAAATAATGGAATCACTCAATTCTGAGAAAAAATACTAAATCATGGAAAACAAACAAACACAAAAAAAATACAACATTGCACCATCTATGGCTTTTATAACAGCTTGCAGTCACTGATGCATGGACTTAACAAGTACTCTTAATCAATCTTGCTCCAACTTTCTCTGATTGCTGTTGTCAGAGTTGGAGTCTTGTCATGGACCATTTTCTTCAATTTCCACCAGGGATTGAGAGCCAGACTATTTGCAGGCCATGACAATGAGCTTATGTATCTTTCTCTTAGGAAAGTTTTCACAGTTTTTGCTCTATCGTAAGATGTAACATCTTGAAAAAATGATGTCTTGATCCCCAAACATCCTTTCGATTGATGGAATAAGAAAAGTGTTCAAAATGTCAATGTAAACTTGAGCATTAATTGAAGATGTAATGACAGCAACCCCCAATGTCATTACCTGGCATGCAGGCCCATATCATCAATGACTGTAGAAATGTGCATGTTTTCTTCAGGCTGTCATCCTCATAAATCTCATTGGAACAACACCAAACAAAAGTTCCAGCATCGTCACCATGCCCAAAGCAGATTCACAATTCATCACTCAATATGATTTTCATCCAGTCATCTTGTTCATTATTGCATTTCCTTAGCTCATTGAAACCTGTTTTTTTCTGTTTAGGTGTTAATGACAATGTTCATTTAGCTTTTCTGTATTTAAATCCCATTTCCTTTAGATTGTGTCTTACAGTTGGGTCACAGACGGTGACACCAGTTTGTTTTGCTGGGCATTTTCTGTTTTCCAGACATATTGCTTCAAGTGTTCTTACTTCTATATTTTTTCACTCTGCTTGATCTAAATGAAACTGTTACTGACTATCACAATGCATTTTTTTTATTTCTTTTAGTGTTTTTAAAGCCAGAAAGTTGCTATTTGAAATAACTATAATTTAGTGTTATGTCTGCTATCTGCTTTTTTTCTTCATAATTAAACAACTGATTGCTGATTCCATAATGTTTTGCCATGGTTGCAAAATGGCTGTGGTCACAACGGGGAAACCCAACAAGATGGTTGCATCTCAGCTCAGTAGGGAGCTAATACAAGTGACAATGACCTTTGATCGCTTCAATTCCAGCCTTGAACTGGGCTTCTGCATGCCAGCTCGTTGTTTACAGAGAGAAATTACATCACAACTGATGTGTTCGCAGCATAGACTTATGTAAAATGTTCTCCTGAAGATGTTTGAATGACTCATCTTTGCACAAACCTGCTCACGAACCGTGGGCTGTTTGCACGTCTCAGCTGCCTTCTCTTGTGATGATTTACAAGGCGAGCGTAAACACAGTGTGACCAAGCAGCAACGCAACAAAAACGTTGCAATTTAACAGACTCTTGGCCTTTGACACCTGAACGTAATTGGTTTTTGGAAGAGAAAGTCTTAATAAGTAACTCGAAATCTATTATTTAATCAGTCATTAATCAATCCCAATTTTTGATTGTAGTAAGATATTTTAGACAATTGCGTGCTCACAAGGATTTTTGTGTGTTTTCAGTACACAAAACAAAGTTCATTAAGGCATGGTTGGTGACTATTGACCTGAGACACATAAAACAGCTTTGAGAAATAATCACTTCCTATAAGTGCTATAGACACATTTTCATATCATTTTGTGTCAGTAGTAAATCACAGGGTCATGTTTACGTCCATCCTTGAACCAAACACAGCAATCGGAGGGTTGCTGGTTACTGGGGTTCAATCCCCACCTTCTACCATCCTAGTCACGTCCGTTGTGTCCTTGGGCAAGACACTTCACCCCTTGCTCCTGATGGCTGCTGGTGAGCGCCTTGCATGGCAGCTCCCGCCATCAGTGTGTGAATGTGTGTGTGAATGGGTGAATGTGGAAATACTGTCAAAGCGCTTTGAGTACCTTGAAGGTAGAAAAGCGCTATACAAGTATAACCCATTTATCATTTATTACCCTCTACTCCATTATGTAATGTGGTCCTCCAGGTAAGGTGACCATGCTGTAATGCATGAGAGGAGAAGATGGAGGTCCTAGAGGTCTTACGTCAAGCGCTTGAAGAGAGCCTCAGGCTGGCAGCCAAACAAAAAGGAGAGGAGGCGGAGACATGTCCTCTCAGGTGCTTGTATTTTTTTCTTCATGTGTAAAATGTCAGCCTGAAAGCCTCCGGAGAGGATTCGGGTGTCACATCTTTTCACAGGCAAAAAGCCATGTGACTCCTCACCGGAGATTAGATCTTTCTCTTGTGCTTCCATCCTCTCTTTCAGGCTTTTGTGCATTCTGCTCTATCCACTCTCTGACAGGTCAATATTTGCATGAAATCCTGCTGTTTAGTCCGCTTTTTCACCACATTTTGTTTATGAGTGGGCGCGCCACAGTCACACTAGCACAGGGTAATTGTAGTGGTAATGAGAGTAATTAAAGAGTGCACATTGTCATACACGTCATTAGAAACTAATGTTGCTTGGCCAAGATTTAGGGTATACTCACACTATGCCAAATGTACCGTGCATGGGCCCACTTCATACCAATAATACAGCACATTTGGCCAGTGCAAGCACACTGATCTACGTCCAAGCACGGTTCAACTCCCCTCCTATCGTCAGATATAAGAGGTAGGCCAAGGCATTGCACAATTGCATGCACACTTACATGCACATTCTCAACATAGCAGTCATGGTATGACTGATTTCATAATTAAAACAAAAGGCAAAGTATTCGGTGTGACCCGCATTTGCATCACAAAGTGTAACCGAAAATGGTCAGGTTGTTGATTGTGGCCTGTAGAATGTTGGTCCCCTCCTTTTCAATGACTGTGTGAAGTAACTGGTTATCGGCAAGAACTGGAACACACTGTAATATACACCAATCCAAAGCATCCCAAACACACGATCGGTGAGTATGCTGGCCATGCAAGAACTGCATACAGATCATGCATAGGGTGATGGTTGTGGATGAATGGAACAACAAAAGGCCTCAAGATCTCGTCATACTATCTCCGCGCAATTGAAATATCATATGGGCCATTCCAGCCACAACCACCTTCATCAGTAAAAAAAACGGGGTTAATTTAAAAAAAAAAAAACACTTCTCCAAAGCGCCTAAAGTCCCACCTAAAAATTATTTATATACTCAAGCTTTTGGATATATTCTATTTAGACCAGTTGATCTGCCTCTTTTCTTTTCTGCTCTGTTCCCCTTCCCCCTGGTATCCTAAACAGAGCATACGGGGTGGCCAAGGATTATTTCTGGAGAGGTACCAGTCTGGATGAGGTGCTACCTGATCCGAGTTGTCACCTGGGGTGGATCACTTTTCCATGCACAACTTTGGATTGAGTCCGGAAGAAGGCCAACCCCATGACTACCTCTTGTCATCCCGATAGACTAGACTCCCACATTATCTATAAATTGAACAATCATCATCATCCTGGAAGGGGGCTCCCTACATCTGTAGTCCCTTCTCGAGGTTTATTCTTTTTCCCCAGCAGAGGTCTTGAGTTTTTCCTTGTCCGAATGTGGGTTTAGATCAGGGGATGTCACTGTGAGTTTGTGAAGCCCTTTGAGACACTTGTGTTTATGGGCTACATAAAATAAACTTTCATTGATTGATCATGGCCAGCCTAAGGCACACCCATGCAATAATCATTCTGTATGATTATCAACTTGATATGCCATACCTGTGAGGTAGATAGATTATCTGAGCAAAGGATTACTGGCACATACAGTATAGTGCATCCGTAGTATTCACAGCGCTTCAAAATTCATAAATAAATTAATTTTTGTACTCAAACTTCTACAAACTACACCCCATAATAACAATGTAAAACATGGTTTTTTTATTTTTGCAAATGTATTAAAAATTTAAAAAAATATTAATCCCAAAAATTAGTTTATACTATTTTGGAATAAGGCTGTAACATAACAAAATGTATCCAAATTTAAACTGTGTGAATACTTTCTGGATGTCCTGTATTTAGACAGTTTGGCAACAATATCCGATAAAAATCTTAATCTTAAAGCATCCAACAAGATATGCACAGAAAATGCTTGGATGAGCAGTGTGCCTTATCAATATGTCTTCCTACGGGATTGTTATGCATTCATAAAAACATTGTTGCTCTGACAATCTCCAAAGAAAACTGCGCATCTCGCAAAGAAATCGCAGGGGTTCTTTTAATGTGACAAGGCGTGGTGACGCCTGAACGCAAGAGGCACATGATGACCTCATGAATGTGCTTTTTGTTAATGGCAAGTATGTGAGCGCTTCGTGGGCACTTCAGTACGAATGGTAAAAAATATAAAGTGAAAGCTTTCCGTTTGTATTAGTGATCCAAAAAAAATCCTCAACGGTACCAACGGTGAACATTAGTCCCACTCACCACCCACACACTTGGCTAGGTCACAAAAATTAGTTTGTCTGTGTCCCTAGCGCTGACATCCTCGCCTGCAAACACTTTTGTTAAGCAGTACACCATCATATGTCAGGATTGTCCCTGACAGTTTGGTCATGTTTTAGTTTTTCCTCTGTGTCTGTCTTTATTTTCTGTTAGCGCTCTTATTTTGTCTTTATTTCCTGCTTGTATCCCTGAGTGTTTTTTCCCCTCATCTGTGGCTGATTGGCACCGGGCCACACCTGGTGTGAATCAGCCAGCTGCTATTTAGATCTGCTTTGTCCTCCAGTCAGGGCTGGATTATTGTTGCTACTACCTGTCATTTATACTTGTCGTTGTAGCTGTGTCTACTTCTGTTCACTCTGCTCATGTCATAGTTCCTTCATGTCACAGTAAGTGTAGTTTTTCATGTCCATAGTTTCTGTCTAAGTGTTAGTTTTGTTCATAGCCAAGTTTGTTCTCCGCCTTGTGCGCGCCTTTTGTTTGTACCCTTTTGTTTGTTTTTGGTTATAGTGTTAAATTAAATCATGTTTTCCTGCACCAAGCCTGCCGTCTCTGCATCTTGAGGTTAGTCACCGACACACTCTGACATCATACTTAGAGCAAGCCGTGGAAGTGGGTCATCTCTCCATGGGGGGAGCACAATAACAAAAAAATACATAAATATAATTCACAATGGTCGTCTGTCTGCAGAAATGTAAATACACAGCCTAATGTCAGTACTCTTTTTCCCCCGGCAGAAGAAATAAACATCCTTTGATCAAGCTGTTTTTAAATCAAATTGAGGGATCATGAAATAAATGAATTGTGAACATTATCACCAAGGTGGGAGGTTACGTTGAAAAGTTGAGCTGTTGTCTCTTCTCTTGTCCTTGTGGCTATCCTGGTTTCTGTTACATTACAAACAAGACTGACTTGACTTATCTATTAGTTATCTGCATGGATTGTCTAAGAGACCTAATGCCTGCAATGCAAAATACAGCAAGCCTTCTTAACATTCTTTTTTATTAGTCTTTTGAAAACCAGTTTGCAGTCACACCCACTCGCCCCCTGCGGCCGACCGAGCTCTGTCTCGTCCACGCTGGTGTTCCTTTGTGACGCAGCCTCGCCTTTTTATTCTTTCTATTGAGTGGACACACATGCTGGGCATCCACCCGCCCTTTTACACCTTCACAGGACCAAACATGGCTTGAAAGGTTCTGTGGCAGCACTCAGGATTAAACTGCGTGGCGTGCTGAGTTGATGGATAGGGATTTTGGGACATTTATGTTTCCTTTTAGAGAGCCCAGGAAGCATGCGGCACACTTGGAAACAAATAAAGCAGCCGAGGACGCAGTCTACCGCACACAAAACAACCTTTTTCACACTCCAGGGATCCCGCAATATGCCCGAAGTAGTGGCGATTCAACACATTGGCCGGCTATAACTGCTACTTGTTTAAAGGCCAATCAAAAACCAGAAAAAAGTCATTTAGAGCAGGGGTCCCCAATCTTTTTTCCACCAGTGACCGGTTTAATGTATGCACTATTTTTTACAGACCGTCTTTCTACGTGTGGCAGATAAAAACAGCCAAAAAATTAGCATGAAAATCAACTCACCATAGCACTGAACTAGTGGGAGCCCTGGGCGTGTTTCTTTGCGAAGAGATGGTCCCCTGCACGTTGATGGAATATACTATATACCAGTGTTTCTTAACCATAGGGCTGGGCCCCAGTGTTGGGCCAGGAGCGCCCCCTAGCATGTAAACTATCTGTTTTTTCAGCTGTGGTCACATAGGCCGCAGTGGTACTTAGTTGTAATACACTTTTCTACCACTTGTGGCAGTAATGACAATATAAAACAAACAGAAGAAGTCTGGCGCTAATGTCATAGAGAAATTTCTTAAGCGCAAAAATTATGACTAAAGTGGTGAAGCTGTATTTTCATTTGCACTTTAATCTTATTGACAGTTAAGTTAAGAAACATATTTATTATTAATTTAGTTAATTTATTTTAGCACAACATAATACATATGCAAGTGCACGCGACCCAGCACATCGAAGGACTACAGGCCGGTGGCTCTAACCTCCCATATCATGAAGACCATGGAGAGGTTGGTCCTGGAACAACTCCGCCCTACAGTCAAGCCCCACCTGGACCCACTCCAATTCGCCTACCAGCCCCGACAGAGTGGAGAACGCAGTTATCTACCTGCTGAACCGAGCCCACACCCACCGAGACAAGCCTGTTTTTTTTACTTCTCCAGTGCTTTTGATACCATACGGCCTGGACTACTGGGTGTGAAGTTGGAGACAATGCAGGTGGAGGCCCCCTTGGTGTCCTGGGTTGTTGATTACCTGACTGACAGACCACAGTACGTGCGACTGCAGGACTGTGTGTCTGACAGGCTGGTCAGCAACACCGGGGCCCCGCAGGGCACAGTCCTCTCCCCCTTACTCTTCACCATCTACACAACCGATTTCCACTATCACTCAGAGTCCTGCCACCTTCAGAAGTTTTCTGATGACTCTGCGAAAGTGGGGTGTATTGAGGATGCTGATGATGAGGAATACAGTGCACTGGTGGAGGACTTGGAGGTGGAAAGAACCACCTCCAGCTCAATGTGACGAAGACCAAGGAGCTGGTTATGGACCTAGGAAGGAGGAGGAGTACTCCAGCGACCCCTGTTTCCATCAGGGTGGTCGATGTGGACATGGTTGAGGATAATAAATACCTTGGTGTACACATCGACAACAAGTCAAAACACGCTGAGGCACTCTACAAGAAGGGACAGAGCCACCTCTACTTCCTCAAGAGGCTAGGATCCTTCAACGTCTGTACAAAGATGTTGAAGATATTCTACGAGTCGGTGGTGGTGGGCGCCTTCTTGTACGCCGTGGCCTGCTGGGGCAGCGGGCTGAGAGCGAGGGACGCAAACAGACTGGACAAGTTGGTAGAGAAGGCCAGTAACGTGGTGGGAGTGGAGCTAGACTCTGCCGGCGGTGTCAGAGAGGAGATGTCTAGCAAAACTCCTAGCCATTATGGACAACACCTCCCACCCACTACACTCGGACCTTGCGGAGAGAATGAGCACGTTCAGTGGAAGGCTCAGACTCCCTAAATGCAACACGGAACGACACAGGAAATTAATTCATACCGACAGCCATCAGACTGTATAATGCACATGTTCCTTGACTGCACTTAAATGTAGAATATATGTAGAATATATTTATATTATTCATATATAATATATTATATATATTATATTATTTATTATTATTATTGTCTATTGTGAGCGAACTGTGGTGCTGAATTTCCCCCAGGGATCAATAAAGTACTTTCTATTGTATTCTATATTGTTTGTAATATATGTTAGCCTAATCAGCCTGACCTAAGTCTAAGGTTTATTTGTTAAATTAATAATAATCTTTGTGATTAACACATGCTTTTATATTATTTTACAAGGTAGTAAACTGTAAGTAGGTTAGATATTTTATTTTATTGAATATGATCACTAATTCTGTGTTAATATTGGGGTGGTCCCCGGGTCCCTCCGTAGTGGAAAAGCTGGGTCCTGAGGTCAAACAGGTTAAGAACCCCTGCTATATACAATGATCCTGCAGATGGAAATTAGCCTTTGGATACAATCTGGCACATTAACATGTTATATGTTCATTAATGTGCATTAATGTACTATAACAAATGGTGACTTCCTATCAGGAGTTGTAATACACATCTATAAACAAGCTTATTGGTGTGATTAGTGGGACAGGCGAAAGTTAAGTTGGAGAAAATGCGGTAGTTTATAAATTAATTAATGTTTCTGTGTGGCCCGGTAGCAAATGTGTCACGGACCGGTACCAGTCCCCGGACCGGTGGTTGGGGCCCACTGATTTAGAGGAAAGGGAATTTATACGTTATTCCACTAGAAAATTTACAAAACTTGATATCGTACAAAGCAAACATGAAGTAGCTTCCTATTGACATGGAAACAACTTGTAAATCTTTATCCTGGTCAAAATTGATTAATTAAATGTAGTACACTCACAGTGGTAGGCAGCATTGTAGGACCACTTTCACTTGCAAAAAATAAAAAATAAACACATGATTTAACAAAGAAAAATCTACCTAACAACCATTTAGCCCAAGCCAGAATTTTACAAGACAATCAGACTCTCATTTGGGGCCTATCAAATGGAAGTTGAGTAAAGTCCTAAATAGAGTTTGATTGACTGATTGATTGAAACTTTTATTAGTAGATTGCACAGTACAGTACATATTCCGTACAACTGACCACTAAATGGTAACACCCGAATAAGTTTTTCAACTTGTTTAAGTCGTTAATCATACGTTAATCAATTCATGGTAAAGGGATGTACTGATATTACAATTTCATATCACGGTTAATGTGACCAAAATGATCATTATCATTATTGTCACAGTATTCTTAATTGTGTTCAAAAAAGTCTGTATACACACACTGAAATCTATTAAGCAAGTTGAATTTAAAAAATAGATTAAAAAAAAACACATTATACTTTCTTGGCAGGAGACAATAAATATTGTTCTGGCTTCTTCAACAAAAACTACACTTTTCTTGGAATTTTGCCCATCAATCATCCATCCCTAAGTGAGACACGAACACACACCGTTCCCTTTTCTGTGCGTTCTAAATTGTGAAAAACTGTAAGAGGCAGTTACCAAAGCAGGTTTTGGGGATATGATCTCCTGCATTTGGCCCATGAAACCCTCTAAAAACAATCCAACTTCCGACAATGTTTTCTATACATGCTGTAAGTGAGTAAGTAAGTATTTAACTTAGTAACAGGCACATTAATGATCCATCCATCCATTTTCTACCGCTTGTCCCTTTTGGGGTCGCGGGGGGTGCTGGAGCGTATCTCAGCTGCATTCGGGCGGAAGGCGGGGTACACCCTGGACAAGCTGCCACCTCATCACAGGGCCAACACAGATAGACAGACAACATTCACACTCACATTCACACACTAGGGCCAATTTAGTGTTGCCAATTAACCTATCCCCAGCTGCATGTCTTTGAAGGCGGGAAGAAGCCAGAGTACCCGGAGGGAACCCAAGCAGTCACGGGGAGAACATGCAAACTCCACACAGAACTCCACTACTCGGGACCTTCGTATTGTGAGGCACATGCACTAACCCCTGTTCCACCGTGCTGCCTCACATTAATGATAACATGTAATATTTAAAGTATTCTGATCATTTTAATCATTACCTTAACTTCTTTCCTAAGCGCATTGAATTTGATAAATGCTACTTCCGCCAACAACAGCATAAAGAACACTTCCTGTGTTCAATCTGCCACGATGGAACACTTTGTGAAAGTCTTAGGGCCTTATCACGTAGTGCTATTGCTAAGCGTTTTGCAAATAAGAACATAAAACAGTGACTTACTGTGTCCGCTCTCACTGGGATGCCAACTGATGGGATAGTTGTGTCTTTCAGCATTTGTGCCCTCCTCCTTCATTCAGAATAATCCTCACTCCTCATATAAAAAAACATTTTTACCAAGCAATGTTGTTGGGTTTTATGCTGTGTTTCATTTGTTGAGAGCCAAGTTAAAAGCCATATATTATCAAGTTGGTCGCGCGTGGATTTTCAAAGTTGGCGAACTTCTCGTTTGGTGCCACAACCTTCTACTATACATGTGAGATGCATGATTTATGACCTAGCATTAAGTTTACCATGAATTGATTAACGTGGACCCAGACTTAAACAAGTTGAAAAACTTATTCGGGTGTTACCATTTAGTGGTCAATTGTACGAAATATATACTGTGCAATCTACTAATAAAAGTCTCAATCAATCAATCAATCAATTCCCTAGCTCAAAAGCGATATAGCAGCAGCAGAAGCAGCTCAAGTTCCTTCTTTTTTAATCTAGTCACTCATGAACGGAAAAGCAGTGTGAGCAAGCCGATGTGTCACTGCGCCAGAAAAGTAGTTCCTCTGCGTTAGCGCCTACAATTGCAATGTCGCTATAGCTTGCAGGTCACAAACGTTATTGCATGTAAATGGAGCATTTTTTTTTTTTTTTTTTTTTTAGAACGCTCTATAGGCAGAATAGATTAATCCCAGTTACCTGCATTGTTAGCCACCTTGTACTAGCGGTTGTTCACTATTAAAAGTGCGGTTTACAACTTACTCACAGTACCATTTTTTAAACCAAAAAATATAACGAGAACACCACCGGCTAGCTTATGTTACCATTATTCGTTTAACAGAACACATTTGTTTGACAGTTGTCTATATTTTTCAGACTTTCATAGTTTATGTAATAAACATTTTTTGACCAACCCAAATACATTGATTGGTGTTTACCGTGGTCAATCACACGGTCTCGCCAACACGTACGCGCAGGGAGCGCGTGCACACGTACAGAAGCAATCTAAGTGAAGCAACGAAAAATTTCCAGTCATGTTGTTGTTATGATAGAATATACATTCAATAACAGCTAACACTAGCTATCCAAATCGCTATTATTAGCTAACAACACCTAAAGCTAATGCGCGTGCATGTGTTGCGTATGTACGTAATTATGTACAGAAAGGAGGAGATATACTATGTAAAATACATTGGAAAGTTAGGGCCTTCAAGGCATCTGTGTAAATGTTGCAAACAACCCCTTTAGGAAAGCATAGAAAATAAAAAATATACAGGTAAAAGCCAGTAAATTAAAATATTTTGAAAAACTTGATTTATTTCAGTAATTGCATTCAAAAGGTGTAACTTGTACATTATATTTATTCATTGCACACAGACTGATGCATTCAAATGTTTATTTCATTTAATTTTGATGATTTGAAGTGGCAACAAATGAAAATCCAAAATTCCGTGTGTCACAAAATTAGAATATTACTTAAGGCTAATACAAAAAAGGGATTTTTAGAAATGTTGGCCAACTGAAAAGTATGAAAATGAAAAATATGAGCATGTACAATACTCAATACTTGGTTGGAGCTCCTTTTGCCTCAATTACTGCGTTAATGCGGCGTGGCATGGAGTCGATGAGTTTCTGGCACTGCTCAGGTGTTATGAGAGCCCAGGTTGCTCTGATAGTGGCCTTCAGATCTTCTGCGTTTTTGGGTCTGGCATTCTGCATCTTCCTTTTCACAATACCCCACAGATTTTCTATGGGGCTAAGGTCAGGGGAGTTGGCGGGCCAATTTAGAACAGAAATACCATGGTCCGTAAACCAGGCACGGGTAGATTTTGCGCTGTGTGCAGGCGCCAAGTCCTGTTGGAACTTGAAATCTCCATCTCCATAGAGCAGGTCAGCAGCAGGAAGCATGAAGTGCTCTAAAACTTGCTGGTAGACGGCTGCGTTGACCCTGGATCTCAGGAAACAGAGTGGACCGACACCAGCAGATGACATGGCACCCCAAACCATCACCCAACCATGCAAATTTTGCATTTCCTTTGGAAATCGAGGTCCTAGAGTCTGGAGGAAGACAGGAGAGGCACAGGATCCACGTTGCCTGAAGTCTAGTGTAAAGTTTCCACCATCAGTGATGGTTTGGGGTGCCATGTCATCTGCTGGTGTCGGCCCACTCTGTTTCCTGAGATCCAGGGTCAACACAGTCGTCTACCAGCAAGTTTTAGAGCACTTCATGCTTCCTGCTGCTGACCTGCTCTATGGAGATGGAGATTTCAAGTTCCAACAGGACTTGGCGCCTGCACACAGCGCAAAATCTACCCGTGCCTGGTTTACGGACCATGGTATTTCTGTTCTAAATTGGCCCGCCAACTCCCCTGACCTTAGCCCCATAGAAAATCTGTGGGGTATTGTGAAAAGGAAGATGCAGAATGCCAGACCCAAAAACGCAGAAGAGTTGAAGGCCACTATCAGAGCAACCTGGGCTCTCATAACACCTGAGCAGTGCCAGAAACTCATCGACTCCATGCCACGCCGCATTAACGCAGTAATTGAGGCAAAAGGAGCTCCAACCAAGTATTGAGTATTGTACATGCTCATATTTTTCATTTTCATACTTTTCAGTTGGCCAACATTTCTAAAAATCCCTTTTTTGTATTAGCTTTAAGTAATATTCTAATTTTGTGACACACGGAATTTTGGATTTTCATTTGTTGCCACTTCAAATCATCAAAATTAAATGAAATAAACATTTGAATGCATCAGTCTGTGTGCAATGAATAAATATAATGTACAAGTTACACCTTTTGAATGCAATTACTGAAATAAATCAAGTTTTTCAAAATATTCTAATTTACTGGCTTTTACCTGTATATACCGGATTTTTCGGAGTATAAGTCGCTCCGGAGTATAAGTCGCACCGGCCGAAAATGCATAATAAAGAAGGAAAAAAACATATTTAAGTCGCACTGGAGATAAGTCGCATTTTTGGGGGAAATGTATTTGATAAAACCCAACACCAAGAATAGACATTGTAAAGGCAATTTAAAATAAATAAAGAATAGTGAACAACAGGCTGAATAAGTGTACGTTATATGACGCATAAATAACCAACTGAGAATGTGCCTGGTATGTTAACGTAACATATTATGGTAAGAGTCATTCAAATAACTATAACATATAGAACATGCTACACGTTTACCAAACAATCTGTCACTCCTAATCGCTAAATCCCATGAAATCTTATACGTCTAGTCTCTTACGTGAATGAGCTAAATAATATTATTTGATATTTTACGGTAATGTGTTAATAATTTCACACATAAGTCGCTCCTGAGTATAAGTCGCACCCCCGGCCAAACTATGAAAAAAACTGGGACTTATAGTCCGAAAAATACGGTATATAAAGAGGTGCATTTTTCCTTTAAGAGCCATTCTATTTAAATTTGAATGTTTATCTTCTTCCATTTTAGTTTATAAAGGTTTTAGTATTTTAATTAAAAGACCGTCAAAACAAGGGTCGCACATCCGGTTTATGTGACGTCACCTGGGTTATTAACTTCCTGTTGTAAACACCTCTGTGTCACACTTTTTCCGAGTATAGGTCTATCACTCTGTGCTGAGAGAGCACATTCTGTATGTTCGATATGCACAAAGTAATACCTTCGTTGCTGAGACAGCAATATGTTTATACTGCCAGCCACGTCTACAAGATTCACCAACAGTTTCTTCCCCTCTTCCGTTAGGACACTCAATAGAACTTCGGACTAATTACACTACTTACTAACTGCAATGCCTTTTTGTTGTGTGTTGTATGTTTATTAGTTTGTAACTGCACAGTAGACGTGTAACGAATGTGAATTCACCCAATTCGTTCTGTGGCCATAAATAAAGATTTTGATTCTGATGTTTGCATTGGGGTATGTCATTTTTGAACAGGGAAATACATTCATGTCTCTTGCATGCATGTTAGCATTATTGCTTCTCCAGTAATGGAGCAATATTACCGGTCTGTGAATTTATTGAAGTGAGGTTGTCAATCACGGTTTTACGATAAATAACATTTTAAACGGTATCTAATCATCGAACGTTTTACCATTAATACAGTTTACCGTTACATCCCTAGTGCTGGACTGTACATTGACTATTATTCTGGAAGAAGAGATGAAGGCTGGTGCCAAAAACACTTTCTGCTTACAAACACACACACACGCACACACATTTGAGTGCCACAGTCACCCTGGGGTGCGGGGTACATTAACTAATTGGTCCGGCCAACTGAGGCAGCACAACAGAGCCGATTTGGGTAATATGAAGCGAAACAAGTGATATGAATAGAAGCAAAACAGACAAGATGGACAGGGTGCTTGTCCATCCTGTGCAGCATTAGGCCATTCGTGGAAGGACAATGGAGGCTGTGATTTATCATCTCGGACAATGGGCCAGTGGGGCTATGGAAGGATGGAGGGTGGGGGCAGGGGGAGATTATATTATAGGTCAGCCCTAAAATGACAAAAACACAGGATTGGATGTTTATAGAGAACAAAGAAAAAAGCCAAGTAGTGAGCAGAGAGATTATTTTGGGCACACGAGTTGCTTCTTTCTGGCATCAGGTGTTCCCCCCTCCCACCAAAAATATAAAACACCACCCCGTTTCTACCCTAATACACAAAGGGAGCTCTTCGAAACACACAAGAGTGTGCGTAGTTGCCAGTGGTTATGCAAAACTTTTGGCTACTTGATGAGCTGCGAGACGCTCTTTGGAGAACCTCCAGTGAGTCTCTATAGTCAACGTCAATCAAAGTTTACTTATATAGCTCTAAATCACGAGTGTCTCAAAGGGCTGCACAAGCCACAACGACATTGTCGGCTCAGATCCCACATCAGGGCAAGAAAAAACTCAATGAAAAACTATAGCAATGAAGAACATTTCTTTAGGGTGGGAGGAGGTTGATGAAAGGGAACCCGCTCCACCAAAAGGACAAGATGTTAAGCAGGTGTTTTTTTCTCAGGTTTTCATGTGTAATGTTATTATTCCTTCCCATCAAAAGCATACATTCTACCAAGAGTCAAGCTATTAACCCTGATTTATAGAGACGAAGACAGATTTCTACATGTTTTGGTCAAGCCGGGAGTACCTTGTGATCCTAAATGCATCAAACCCATTACTAAACATCCACTGTTCAAACCTGCGGAGGACATGTCGTCTGTTAGGGATGGTAAATACAGTAAGTAATGTTCCTTTGCAGCAGGGTGATGCAACCATCATCTGCGCTGGCTGGATTCACGATTCAATGTAACCCACGTTGCCTACCCTTTAAAGAATGGATTTAAACAGCAGATGTGTGTTGTGCGTGTGTTTAACTTGTGCACATGATCCTGAATAAAAGGAGAAAAGGTTGGAAAAAACCCACCAAATGACACATTTTGTTACTTACACATAGCCACAATATTATTACTATTATTATGGAGAAAATCTTTAGTAATTTTATGCAACCAAACAATAAAAACATTTGCAACCAAAACATGTATTTTCAAACAAAACATTTTTGGTTGCAAATCTCTTTTTTTTTTGGTTACAAATTTTTTTTTTTGGTTACGACTCAATGTAAATTTTTTGGGCGGGCCTCTTCTGAAAGAAATGTTGGAAGCCTTTTTATTGGTCAGCCTGTGTGACCATATTGGCGTGACTGCTGACTAATTCCGCCCTCCACTAAGGACAAAGGGGCTGGACTTCTCCCTTCACTATTATTCTTATTTTGAGACGCAGAATCCTCTGCAGTGGACATTTGTTTTTGGTCTATTTCTTATTTCAGAGTTACACATTTCAGAGAATTTGGCCCTCTTAGTTTACATGGGCCTTTGAGTGGTTAAAAGGTCAATGGAAGTATCTGACAATGTGTTCACAGTGGTCCAAGTTCTTCAATACAGCGTCAAGATTGTAAGTCATTCCTGGGATGGTTTTGCCCCAGAGGCCGCCAATTGAAAAGCCGAGTTACGGGATGTATTTGGTTTTCAAACCAAACAAAAAAATGGTAGAAAAAATACAATATCAATATTTTCTAACAGTTCTCAACTTTTTTGAGAATATTTAGCACAATTTCACTAAACTGGTTGTTGCCAGTTTGCTTTCAATGCCCTATTATGTGTCAACCTCTTGACTTTTTTTATTTTCTTTTTTTTACCCAAGAAACCCTCTGATTGGCTCGCCTGTTACCGAGCAGACAAACCGAGAGCAGAAGTCGCCCTAACTTTTCCTTTCGACCTTTGTTTAATTCAACAAATAACACTGACCTCAGTGATCAATTAGCCTCCATCATCATCATCTGCCCATCGCTAACGCGCTGATGCCTATTCCACGAAATTGGGCGGTAATAACAGATAATCACGCCGTGGAGATTGGGAGACAGCGGAAGAAATTACAGCAACCGGGCAGTGACTTTCACGGGGTGAGCCGTGATTGCGTGTAATGGCTTGGTAAACACACACACACACACACACACACACACACACACACACATACATATTCATATGTATCAGGGAGGCAAGAGGGCCCCTGTGGGATTGGATTGGTTGTAAAATACGTAGCAGTGTACCTACAGTGTGTTGTGAATTATAAAGATGTGATCGGGCGTCTAAATAAATCATTATGTGAATATTAAAGAAAGAAGCTTTAATTAATCGGTTCTTGTTCAGAATCGGGTCCCAGTGCATCAATTCCTTGGAATCGCTTGCCATTTATTCAAACGGTTCCCTTATCGATCCTTCCAGATGGGGATGATGTTGCGGAGTGACGTCAGATCTCAAAACGGCAGAGTTGACTACATTTTACAAAAAAAGATTGCAACAGCGCTAATTGTAATAATTATAAGGCTGCTGGATTATCAAGAGAAGGACATGCGAGCAATATGCTGAAACATTTGAACACACAGCATGCAATAATCATACATAAAAGTCTCGTTTTAACCGCTTCTATCTAATAATCCCAGCAGCAGTAACACTAGCACGTCATCTGAATACAACAGGTACTAACTAACGCCTCCGATCATGTTAGCGCTATTATTTGTTCAATTGAAATGAATGTCTGACGACAGACAGATTCTGACTGGCTCTAAGGCGGGCAGCCCCAGCTCACGTCTGCCGCTAGACGAATGTCACCGAACAGCGACTAGGTTTGTGGTCAAAAGTTAGCATTTTCGGTAGGTGAATGTTCAATTGTAGTCAGAAAAAAATGCATGTTTTCCTGCAACCAGATTTTCTGTCAGTCATTATATTATACAGATGAAACTCATAAAATGAATATGGTGTAAAAGTCCATTCATGTCACCAATTAACTTCAAATGTGAAACTAATTGTGATATTATTATTTTTTAAATGCAAGCCTTTAATTGTTATAATTCTGATCATCATGGCTTACAGTTTTTGAAACCTTACATTTTCCAGGATTTTTAATTCAAAGTTTTTATAAACTGTAAGCCATAATCATCAAAATTATAACCGATTCAGGCTTGACATATCTCACTTTGCATTTAATATGTTTATATCAACTGTTACTAAACGTTACATTCTTGTGTAATTTGCACATAATTCAATTCTACAGAAGAATATTAATTTATTATATTTATTTACAAAACAGTAGTTTTTTTTCTATACTACGTACGTGCCTCTTGAGACCTCACTGTCGGTTTTGTAAGGTCATGTTACCTCTAAATTAAAGAAAAATGTATGCTAATCTGCCCCTTTTTTCCCCCAAATAAGAATTGATAAGAGAACCGTTAAGGAACCGAATCGTTAAGCAGACTCGAAAGTTGAATTGGAAACCGGGAAAATCTTATCAATTCCAATCCCTAGTTGTACGTTATACCGGTACTAATAAAGTCCAGCGGTACTAACAAATTAAAAACGGTACTATACTGCCTTTGAAAAATACCGGTACTTTTTGTCATCCACAGAATGCAGTGCGGCGGTGACGCAGAAACACTCACAAAGCGCACAAGCAGAAAAATCGCTTGGAGGGGACAAAATGGCAAATAAAGGCTATACTGCTGGTTAATAAAGAGGGTGCGTAAAGCGCAATATGGAGGTATTTGGGCTTCAAAACTATCGATCAAGGTGACGCTTTAAACACGCTTTGAAACATGCCTCGCCAAAGGTGGCATTAAATTATCACCACCTTTTCTTCAAACTAAGCTAAACATTTCAATTACAAGCATCCAGAACTGCACACTGAATTTAAAGGTAACTAACTCCCTTGCTGTGCACATACAGATATTAGACGCGCACACAGCTGCTTGGCTTGTTTTGCTAATTATCAGCAGAGACAAAATCGCCCATGTAGCGTAAACTAATGCAAGTGAAATGACTGAATTTTGTAACAAATTGCTACAATTTGTGTTTAATCCTTAACAATGTGTGTTTTACCTGCTACATGTCTTATCTTGATCTATTCCAGTGGTTCTTAACCTTGTTGGAGGTACCGAACCCCACCAGTTTCATATGCGCATTCACCGAACCCTTCTTTAGTGAAAAATAAAATGTTGTTTTTTTCCAAATTCAAGACAAAGTTATATGTTTTTGGTAACACTTTAGTATGGGGAACATATTCTAAGTAACAAAGACTTAATTTAGAGGTATTTGGTTAGGGTTAGGGTTAGAGGGTTAGGGCCAGGGTTTGAGGGTTAGGGTTATAATAAGGCCATGCCGAATAAGGCATTAATAAGTACTTAATAATGAATAGTTAAGAGCCAATATGTTATTAATTTGCATGTTAATAAGCAACCAATTAATGGTCAATATGTTCCCCATACTAAAGTGTTATCATGTTTTTTTTACTGGTGCACAAAATGAACCGTGCATGAACATCACCTTGTTCAAAGAACAAAACCAACACAGTGCATAAACTCACAACAAATTACACACCTGCAAATCAGTGTGACTTCTGCTGTTGCCGTATCCGAAATACGCCGATAGGGAGAAGTTTTTATTCACACGATGAGTCGGGTGTGTCTTGACCTCCGCCGAACCCCTGAGCCCGACTCACCGAACCCCTAGAGTTCGATCGAACCCAGGTTAAGAACCACTGATCTATTCTAACCAAATCCTACATTATGGCAGGCTATATGGATTATGAAAAAGTGTAAATTGTTTTTAAAGTGCAATAAGAAAAGCCCAATGTGTTTTATGCCTTTTCATTTGTATTTTAAACTTCCAAAATTGTTCTTAAAGTGCAATAAGAAACATATGTTTAATGTATTGTAGGATTTTTTGGGGGTTAAAATTAGGCCAAAAATGGCATTTGTTTGTGGGTCCCTTTATTTTGAAAAGTATCGAAATACATTTTAAATGTTATAGACATAATTTTTAACTGTTGTCTATTAATTATTTAAGAGATGTGTCCTCTTACTTTTCTTTGAAGAAGTGGCCAGTAAAGCCATAATAAGTCACGTAAAATCACTGATAATACAGAGGCTTTATTCGTGAAGCAGTGTCAATAATGACACAAAATTAGATTAGGTCCAATAGAAGGACATGCGTACCAACACCTGTTACTTTGGTCGGTGGTTTGGGGGGCAGCATTCAAGGGAATAAACTTGCATAAGGTGATACACGATACAAATGTTGCATCACATTCTCCCTGTCAACTTTTTTACCACCAGGCTATTTTTGGCTTGAGGCTACACATTTTCATATGAAACACAACATTCAGCTTCACATGTGGCCGGCTGGAGGCCAGAAACAGTCAAGCATAAGCTGTCCGTTGCAAGGGACTGTCATTTTTGGACGAGCCATACAGTAAGTGTCAGCACTTAGCAGTACATGACTTATAGGTGAGTCAAGCCATTGCAGCAGGTGAAACCAGCTCACAACACTGTAAATGTTGTTTAAGCAGCTGACTCAATCTGCTCACTTTGCATGTCAGAGGTTACATTTATGGAGGAAAGGCCTCATCTGGACTGTGGGTATTCATGTGGCAGGGAGGAAAGTGGTGGTGGTGTGAACAACACCTACTGGCTGACTTCCTGTCTCCTCTCTCGCTTTTTTGATGAGGCAATTTCCTCGAATGCACAGCAGACACCTTCGCAATGACACGTGCATGGAGTTTTAGTGCTCATAGGTGTCAAGACAGTTCTCCTGCCAAGGAGCTTGTACTTGCATTGCCTTGTTGGTTGCAAGGTTACAGTCAAACAACTCATCTAATAAAATTAGGGTGTACACACCATAGACCAGACGTGGGCAAATATTTTTACTCTGGTGCCACGTTGAGAGAAAAAAACATGTACTGTATATATATATATATATATATATATATATATATATATATGTAAAAAAAAATCAGCTGTACAATAGTGTGCTTGGGTCCCTTTTTTCTGGAACACTGATACAAAAATGAAATTTTTTTACAGTTTTTAACTAAATTGGATACCCACAATGTGAATGTAATTAAAGAATATGGGATTTATTGGGGCGGTATAGCTCGGTGGGTAGAGCGGCCGTGCCAGCAACTTCAGGGTTGCAGGTTCGATCCCCGCTTCCGCCATCCTAGTCACTGCCGTTGTGTCCTTGGGCAAGACACTTTACCCACCTGCTCCCAGTGCCACCCACACTGGTTTAAAAATGTAACTTAGATATTGGGTTTCACAATGTAAAGCGCTTTGAGTCACTTGAGAAAAGCGCTATATAAATATAATTCAATTCACTTCACATTTACAATACAAACTATAAACTTCTGAATATGAACAACATATGAACGCCGCTCCTCTTTTACTTCCCAGACCACCTCCTCGATCTACGTCTTTTACAATGAAGCAAAACGCAACAAACACAGCTAAATATGAACGCAAAGGGTAAAAAAAACACCCACAAACTGATATATCCCTTTTCTGCAGAACTTTGTTGTAAAAATAAGCTTTCGCGTCTGTCCCCTGACACCTGTGTCTCCTGCTGGCCGCTTTGTAAACAAACCCCGCCCACTCTGCTTAGTGCTTTGTCTGTCTGGCGCTGTTGTGACGTAGAATACCGTAATAACATGTATATCACTCAAAAGCGCAGATTTCAACCATTAAAATACTTTCTATAGTTTAAGACCTACATCATAATGGCGGATACAGTTTTAATGTTAAAGGTCTGAATTTTTTTTATTTGTAAACGTCTGGCGGGACGGATTGAAAATCCTTACGGGCCGTATTTTGCCCAGGTCTGTCATAGGCCATTGGTTGTACTGGTCTTGAGCACGATTCCGTCTACCATTAGTGGCCTCTACTGGCCTATGCTCACACCGAGCATTAATGCTTCAGCATTTTGCGTGTTCCTTCACTTCTACACTGCTGAATACTGCTTATGTATTTACTTTATTTCCCTGACTTTGTGGATTATTTGATATCATTCTGGTTGTTGCTATATATGGAAGGTGGTGACTGTCCTCAAATACTTGCAATTACAATATTTAAATGTATATTATGCATATAAATGTAGTAGCAAGTGGGTGAGCATGTTATAGGTTTTGACTTTTGGATTATTTTTGAGTCTTTTATTTTGCTTAAAGTTACCTTTCTTTAACAAAAAAATATAACAAGAACACCACCGGCTAGCTTATGTTACCATCAGTAGTTTAACAGAACATAAATATTTTGTGGAAGTAGTGTCAAAGCGCTTTGAGTACATTGAAGGTAGAAAAGCGCTATACAAGTACAACCCATTTATCATTTATCATTTATCATTGATTTGTCAAGTGTCTATATATTTCACAAATACTAAATATTATGAATAAAAATTGCTTGTTGGTTCAAGGAATCAGTCTGGCATTTTTAAGTTGTTCCTCACTGCTGTCTCGAGAAAGGAAGCACGTACACACACACAAAAGCAGTCTTAAGAGAAGCAACTAATAATTTGCAGTCATACTGTTGTTATTATAGGCTATAAATGTAATTATATCTAACGTTGGTACCTAAACTTTATTACAATCGCCATCATGAGCTGACAACACACACAGCTAATGTACGTGCGTGTGTGTTACATACGGACGTAGTTACGTAATTTGGAAGATGTCAGGGTATAATGCTTACAACATTGTGAAAAGTTAACGCCCTCGAGGAATCCACGTAAAGGTTGCAAACAGGCCTTTTAAAGGGGAAGTGCACTTTTTTCGAAGAATTCTGCTTATCATTTACAATTTTTATGTAAGACAAGAACACATATGTATTTTTTATATTCTAACTCATGAATAAACGCTTGCAAAGTCAGCTAAAATTTAGTTAATGGGAGTCAAGACGTCATAAAACCCACAAAAAAACCCCGTCCAAAAAGCACCACCAATACACCATTTACATTTTGTGGCACTAACGTTAGGACTTACTTTTAGCGGCGCGTTTATCACAGAGAGGTAATGCTACTATATTGACATCGTCAACTGGAGAGCTGCTCTCTCGCTTCTGAGCTAGTGAATGTTAATTTTAGATTATAAATTATGCCTGTCACCTGGATAGTAGTAGGGTGTGGCCATAAACCGAGAAGTTGGTCAACTTTGACAGCCAACTTAGACCAAGAGATGGCAAAAAAGACACAAAAAGCAATTGTTTGCACCTACCTTTCTTTTAACCCTGTGCAAGGATTACGGATTAATTCTTCATCTAAACGGGAAGATATGAACATCCCATTTGTCGGCACGCAGTGAGAGCAGAGTAAGTGGTTGTTTCATTATGTTAGTTGTCTCTCACAACGCCTGTCGTGAGTAGTAATTGGTGTTTCTGTTGAAGGAAAAAGAGAACATTGTGATGTATCTTTGAAATTAATGTTCCTCTGTATGCTTAATATGAGCAAAATACGTAAATTCTACATGTTATTATGATGTTACTACATTACAAATATACTTACAGCATGTATATAAAATAATGATGAAGGTTTTATGAATTATGTTTCGAGCGCTTTATTGACAGAATTAGAGCGACTCCCATTGAGTCCATTGTTTACTGACTTTTGCTAACATTTATTTATGAGTTAGAGTGCATAAAAAAAGGAAAATGTGTGCCTGTCTTACACGTAGGGATTGTTAAAGATAGCCAAAATTCCCACAAAAATGCAGTTCCCCTTTAAGAACTTACGAGGAGCCAAAGCTCATTATTCTTTTTATGACTTAGCTATGTCGCTCACATGCATGCGTGGCTCAGGCCCACCTTTTCTAATTGTACCTGAGGGCAAGTGTGCAGAACATGAGCACGGATCAGAGCACTCACACAAGCCAAACGTGTGCAATTTGTGGTGTTAAGTGGGCCCAAGCACAGTTTGATTGGCTTAGTCTGAGCACACACCAAAAAGAAGAATGGAGAATTTACACCAGAGGAGAATGTATTAAACTTTGGTGCAGAGCTTCAGCCATAAACTATCAAAATAACAAATCACTGTGGAATTTCCAGCATTTGATACTTATTTATATTCATGAAAATGTTGTTGGTGAAACTTCCCCCCTCCGAAGATGTGTTCAATTCATTCGAGGGTTTTAAAAGAACCAATGAAAAACAAAACTTTCTTTGTGGTTGAGATAAATCTGAGATATGTAAGATGAGATAAGCTTTCCAAAGCATGAGGAAGGTACAGCACTATGAGAGCTTGACCTGACATATTCCCACTCTGCTTCTTTTACGTCTTTTCAGATCGCAGAGACAAAATAGAAGAGGAACATTTGTTCTTGTTGCTGCTTGTTGAGAAGCAGCAGTTGTCACTTTTGGAAAACATTTTCACCAGAGGAGTGAGAATGTAGAAAAGGTTTAAGAGGGTTGGGTGTTGTTGACATGAATGTTGGGTGTCTATGCTTCATTGTCTGCTCCATCTGTCTGGCTTTATCTCATCTTACCACCCCCACCTTTAGCCTTACCCCCTCAGTAAGCGCACACCCTCCAATGTAGAGCAGTCACTCCCTCACCGCAAGCTGGCAGACGGCCAGGCAGTTTCCACCCTCAGCAACTGGTAGATTTGTCCATACGCATACAGTATATGCTCTGATGCCAAGACGCGCCCAGAACGTTCGCATCTGCTAGCATTGGATACACAACCCAACAAGGAATGGTGTCCCATGGGATTCATTTGTGCTTAATAATCAATCGGCTGTTTGGATAAGTGATGTGTTAAATGTGGCAATATATTTTTGTAAACCACTTCAAGTTTAATAATTGCTCCTGGTGGCTATATTTTACTGATTCCATTCCGTTTTTACTAGGGCTATCAAAATGAACGCTATAAGAACGAATGAACAAAATATTTCTTTAAAAGGGACTATTTTAATTAACGCGTGCACGTCCTGTGTGATACTCAGTCCATACCGGGGGAAAACCAGCGGATGTTAAACCACAGGCAGTAACCAACAACTAGCAGAAATGGACAAATACAAAGGGCATACTGAATGGCAAGTTTAGCTTCAAAGCCCTGGTAGGTTGTTCTCTCGACAAAAACAGTTATATGCATCTACTATTGCTGTGAGTTGAGTGATCACCCCAGTAAGTGTAGTTTTAAATGCCACTTCTTAGCTGCTAGCAGCTAGTAGCTAACTGGTGCAATAAGTAGTATCTTCGACAAAGGCAATTACAACCAACATACTTTCAACAGCAATAGCTATATGGGCTACATAAGCTTTAATTAAATATTGTGGAGGACAAGGGGCTTCTGAAATAGTCGCATGTTTTGTAGGGCTGTGAATCTTTGGGTGTCCCACGATTCGATTCAATATCGATTCTTGGGGTCACGATTCGATTATAAATCGATTGTTTTCGATTCAACGCGATTCTCGATTCAAAAACGATATTTTTCCGATTCAAAACAATTCTCTATTCATTCAGTACATAGGATTTCAGCAGGATCTACCCCAGTCTGCTGACATGCAAGCAGAGTAGTAGATTTTTGTAAAAAGCTTTTATAATTGATTGCAATAATGTAAATTTGTTGTATCTATTAAATGAACCAAAAATATGACTTATTTTATCTTTGTGAAAATATTGGACACAGTGTGTTGTCAAGCTTATGAGATGCGATGCAAGTGTAAGCCACTGTGACACTATTGTTCTTTTTTTATTTTATAAATGTCTAATGATAATGTCAATGAGGGATTTTTAATCACTGCTATGTTGAAATTGTTACTAATATTGATACTGTTGTTGATAATATTCATTTTTGTTTCACTACTTTGCTTTTGGCCGCGCCCGGGAATCATTTTTGGTGATTTAACCCCCAATTCCAACCCTTGATGCTGAGTGCCAAGCAGGGAGGTAATGGGTCCCATTTTTATAGTCTTTGGTATGACTTGGGGTTTGAACTCACGACCTACCGATCTCAGGGCGGACACTCTAACCACTAGGCCACTGAGCAGGTGTTCTGTTTATTGCGGTTCTGAGTGTTGCTGGGTCGAGTTTGGTTTTGGAATTGGATTGCATTGTTATGGTATTGCTTTGTATTATTTTGTTGGATTGATTAATTTTTAAAAAAATTAGTAAAAAATAAAAAATCGATTTTTGAAAAATGAGAATCGATACTGAATCGTACAACGTGAGAATCGTGATTTGAATTCGAATCGATTTTTTCCCCATAGCCCTAATGTTTTTTTTGTTTTGTTTGTTTTTTTGACTGTTAGGAAGACTGACACATGGAGATAAGCTGATAAGTTTAACTGCAGGTGTTTTTGTTATTGTCATGTAGAGTAGGTGTTCGTTCAATCGATCGCAACTGGACTGTTTGGTTTGTCTTAGGAGAAGTTTTGCCACTCATCCGAGTAGACTTCATCTGTTCATGCTCATAGGTCATTGGTCGGATCTAGTCCAGCGGTTGGTGCCAAAGTCCCGACTATTCATACTCCAAAACCAGGAGGGTATGCCTGGGCTAGGATGGTTTCGCCCTATTGTAGTGAGGAAAAACAACTGTTTTGATGCAAACGAGCAATCCTAACTGTCAAAGCCAACGACAGTCAACAACCTTGACATAGATGGCTTCCCTCACTCCTCTTTTGTACCATCCATCCTCCCTGTCCAGAATCTGAACATTTTTGTTTTCAAAGGAGTGCTGTTTCTCCCTGAGGTGCAGGTAGACAGCTGAGTCTTGGCCTGAAGATTTTGCCCGTCTATGCTGTGCCATGTGTCGGCTTAGTGGTTGTTTTGTTTCCCCAATATATGAATCGGTGCATTCATCATTACACTGGATAGCATACACCAGATTGTTTTTGTGGGTGTGGGGTGTCCGGTCTTTAGAAAGCACCAGTCAACATTGAAAAAAACATCCCTGAACAGAGGAGGGGGTCTGCGACACCACCTGTCTCCCACATGCTACACTGTTCTTTACACCATTCCTAAAAGACTCTGCAATTTAGCCTCCAACAAATAACAGGAGTTAGAAACATTCTGGTCACAGAAGGCAACCGGAATGCAATTTGTGCCATTTGTCTACAACTGAATGGAATGCTTACGTAGGGGACTATTTTAGACTGGTAGTAGTCGACCCACAGCGATCGTTCTGCCACACAATCCCTCAATGCCAACTAGGGGAAATTACACTTTAACGACTGTCGTTGGCTTTGACAGTTAGGATTACTCGTTTGCATCAAAACAGTTGTTGTTCTCACTCTGATAGGGCAAACCATCCTTGACCAGGCACACCCTCTTGGTTTTTGGAGTATAAATATTTGGGGTTTTGGCACCAGCCGCTGGACTAGATCTGACCAATTTAAGTCTATGAGCATGAACTGAAGAAGCCTACTCAGATGAGCGGCGAAACGTCTTCTAAGACAAACCAAACAGTCCAGTTGCGATCGATTGAATGCTCTGAAATGACAATGACCTAGATGAATGAGAACATTCATAGACATGTCTTATAGCAGGTGTGTTTTAAAAGTGTCTGTGTCAGAAGCGGGAAGCATGTGTTAGAGTGTATGCTTGTGTGAGAGATAGTGTGTGTATGCGTGTGAAAGTGTTGCTGTGTGTGTATGTAAAATAGTGTGCGTTTCCATTTTGTGTTGAGCTCTTTTACCAAAGCACAATGTTTAATAAACAAACATTACATAAAGCAGACACATTTTCAGTCCCATGTTGAAAGTATTAAAAACTTGAAAATTATCTGTGAAGGTACAGACATACATAGGTAAATAAAAACGTATCTGCAATTATTCACGATTAATTAAGAGTTAACGACCGACAAAATGTGAATCAATATTTTATCATTTCAATATTGTTTAACAGCCCTAGTTTATACCTTTTACAATCACAACAAGTACAATAAGCCAACAAAGCTGTAGACAAAGCACATCAAACGCCACTGGTTACGATTCCGAACATTGCGAGTTCTCTTTAAACCGGTTTGGTTGCTGGCAAAAATCATGTTGAACTTCTTTAATTATTCTCCTGTTCCAATTTCACTTGAAAGAGACACATGATAAACACAATATTGACTGAAATGAAGAGGTTCCATGCGCATATCAAACACGACACTCGGAAAAACAAACATTTCAATATTTGTACAGAATCAAACTCTAAGCCGGCTTGTCGCGCCTGCTGCTTTCGTGTCTTGAAGAATTTATATATTCATTGTGTTCAGATTAAAATGTAAAATTGCTTTTTAACTGGTTTTAAGCTATCCCACTGATCTACACACAAACATGTACTGACAAAGACCACAAACAAATCAACAAGGGATGAACATTTTGAATCCTTCAAATAAACTTACAAAGAAAATCAGGCGAGTGTGTTATTTGAGTAGAATACATTATAGAAAATAATGCGAGTTATGCTGCGTTATAGAAAACTACCAAGTGAATCACGCTACTGCTCGCACGTATTTGCATCAACTCTGTATATTAACCAAGTGGAAACTTTAAAATAAAATAATACAAATAGTAAAAGTAGCCTTTCTCCCCATTCTGGTACTTTTAACATACCCATCCACTCTAGGAACACACCTGACCACTCGGTTTGGCGTTCATAAAGTCCTTCTAACCAGCAAATAATTTAATGGTATTCTAAAGTAGGCCACGCATACAGTATGCAGCCTCAAAGAGAACTTTCATGTTTCACTGCGCCTCTGTGGTAGGCATGGTGCATCTATACCGTGAAATATTGACGTTTTCATCCTTCTAAGTGAAAGCAAAAGAGAAGCACAAAAGATCAGAGTTTATTGTTTAGCTGAAACTGAAGACTTATTCTATTGTATGACAAATGTTAATATGCTATTTTCTTTTAATATTGTTTACTTTCTGCAATTGTATTGTATGACAAATGTTAATATGCTATTTTCTTTTAGTCTTGTTTACTTGAGCCAATGTGTAGAAGAATGGTCTGCCCTCTCAGAAGGTCACAGCATTCATGCACATTGTGAGGCCACAGCTTTTTACATCTCGACGATTCAGTACAAAACCCATGGATCAAAAAAGATAAATATGCCGAGAGGGAACACAGGCGAGTATACTGCATGCAGGCACAAGTTTTTACAGGAGAGCAAAAAGAGGTCATGGCAGTTACTTTATTCAGCACTTCTTCTTCTTTGCAGAAAGTGGAATGACCTTGTTTTTTTCCCTAAAGATTCACCGCTGTGGTTGAGAGTCTTTGAAAAGCCAAAGGTGTTTGGAAAGGATGGGAAGGAAGGCAGACCTTGTGGGAGATTATAAGAGAAATTAATATAGAAGGACAGCAGATGTTTCCCTTATGAGAGGAATTATGGAGTTGAATCCAACATCCCACATACTCTTAATCATGTTCACAGCACACTGGGAATCATTTGTTTACTTGCCGTTCATATTCCGTTCAGTCCCTGATCCCAAGGCACGGAGAGAAAACATTTGTCTCCACAATAATTTACCACAACCCCATTCCGCCTTTATCTGCTGGGGTGTTTTATGTGTGCTTCTATCCACCCCCGACACAAGTAGACCAATGGACAAAATGCACCGCGGCGCAGGAATGCACGGCATGGGAGAAGTCCACCACTCCAATGGGCAGATGTGACACCGCACAAATATCCCCACAACCGCCTTAGCTACAAGGAAGCCATCTCAACTCTGTTGACTGATGCTTTAGTCTTGGCCGAAGGTGGGTAGTGTTTAATGGTACTTACACAACAATTGTCGTTGGCGTGCGTTTCTGTGTGTGCGTGTGACTACACGTGTTTGTGTCCCTGTATGTGTATATGCCTGTGTGTGTCACAGGGCATATGCACAAATTATATATATATATATATATATATATATATATATATATATATACTGTGTATGTGTATGTATAGATATACATATATATATATATATATATATATATATATATATATATATATATATGTACACGCACACACACACACACACACACACACATATATACATTATATATACATACATACTGTATCTATATAGATAATATAATATATATGTATATAATATATATATATATATATATATATATATATATATATGTGTGTACACGCACACTAGAGATGCGCGGATAGGCAATTATTTCATCCGCAACCGCATCAGAAAGTCGTCAACCATCCGCAATCCACCCGATCTAACATTTGATCAGAACCGCATCCGCCCGCACCCGCCCGTTGTTATATATCTAATATAGACGATGCAAGGCATTAGTGAGGTTATAAAGCTTTTGCCTGTTAAAGAAAGGAGACTGATCCAATGCAGTACAGACATTCGCGTGCCACGCTGTCACAACCCAGACGCACACCAGTGCGCAATCATATGGGAGCCGCGCTGAGCGCACCTCCAAGCGCGTCTCGCGGCCGGGTATATGGGCCCGACGCTCCAGCGCCATCCATTTTCAGGGCTAGTTGATTCGGCAGGTGGGTTGTTACACACTCCTTAGCGGGTTCCAACTTCCATGGCCACCGTCCTAGCTGCTGTCTATATCAACCAGGGTGAGCCCCACCCCTTTCGTGAGCGCACTGCGCGCGGAGTGACCCCTGTTACGCGCCCCCGGCAACAGGGGTGGCGGGCAGGTAAGCTGCGCGGGCGGAGCGCGCGGAGTGACCCCTGTTACGAGCCCCCGGCCACGGGGGTGGCGGGCAGGTAAGCTGCTTACCTGCTGCGCGTGACGCCGGCCGCGGCGAAGGCGGACGAGGCGGGGTGTCGGTGCGGTGGGCGCGGTGGTGACCCTGGACGTGCGTCGGGCCCTTCTCGCGGATCGCCTCAGCTACGGCTCCCGGTGGGGCCCTCTCGGGGGAAGGGGCCTCGGTCCCGGACCCCGGCGAGGCGTCCCTTCTCTGCTCCATAAAAGTGTCCATCTCTTTTTTTTTTTTTCTTCTGTTGTGGCATATGCAGCAGGTGCCTGCTCGTTTTTCGTATGTGGGTAACAACATTTAACTATGTATATATATTTCCGAATTGGTTTAACTGCCACCCGCCTGAATCTATTTAAAATCTAATTTTTTTTTATTTCAATCACCCGACCCGACCCGACCCGCGGATAAAATCTAATTTTTTCATCCGCCCGATCCGCGGATAATCCGCGGACTCCGCGGTTGTGCCCGCAAACCGCGCATCTCTAACGCACACACATATATACATTATATATACATACATACTGTATATATAAAACCAGTGAAGTTGGCACGTTGTGTAAATCGAAAATTAAATCAGAATACAATAATTTGCAAATCCTTTTCAACTTATATTCAATTGAATAGACTGTAAAGACAAGATTTTTAATGTACGAACTGAGATACAATTTTTTTTTTTTTGCAAATAATCATTAATTTAGAATTTAATGGCAGCAACACATTGCAAAATGTTGGCACAGGGGCATTTTTACCACTGTGTTACATGGCCTTTCCTTTTAACAACACTCAGTAAACGTTTGGGAACTGAGGAGACACATTTTTGAAGCTTTTCAGACAGAATTCTTTCCCATTCTAGCTTAAGTTGTTCAACAGTCTCTGTTGTCGTATTTTACGCTTCATAATGCGCCACACATTTTCAATGGGAGACAGGGCACCACTGCTATAGAAGCTAACTGTTTGTGGCCACTATAGTCTTAGTACTGTACTATATTTGTTCATCCTATGTCACATATGGGATGGGAGTCATATGGTTGTCCTACGTCGACACGGGAAATAGTCAAATCAGCTATTCAGCAGTGTCAAGAGCAGCGGGATGTGCTGAAAAGAGGTGAGGCATGCGGGCATGTGTAGGGGTTAAAATGCATGCCTGTTGGTCACTACCCGGGTGGTAGGTGTCACTTATGTCATATTGATAAATTATTTTTATTTCTAATATTTTCACGATCGACCGGTAGGTTCCCAATGATTGACTGGTCGATTGCGACCACGGGTTGGCTACCCCTGCCATAGACAGACACGCCTGGCAGAGGACAAGGCACGGTAGAAGCAGGAAACAACCAGCCCCCAAGCCAGCGAGAGACCACACCCAACGCAAGCAGAGAGAGGGGACACCCCACCCAGAGGGTCCCAGAGGGTCCCAGAGACTCCCCGCAGCCAGACGAGAGGACTGAAAGCATGGTGGGGCCAGCCCCACTCAAGTCGGCCGCAGCAGGGCCGCCCAGCATGGGGCCACAGGAACCACCCACCCCACCCCTGCCGGGAATCCATATATGGAAATGGAACATCCACCACTTGCCCTGGCGGAGCCTCCTCCTGAGGAAAAAAAAAAAAAAGGAGAAGATAACAGACACGACAACAACACGGCTGCCACCCCAGCAGCGAACCATCGCGCAACACCACCGCATGCAACACGGCACACCGAGGCACCATGACAGACCGCGCACGCGTACTCTACCGAGTAGGCCCTGACCGAGCCACTATTCCGAAAGGGGGTGGGTGGCGGGAACCAGTGGCCTAAGACACGCAGCCCGGCCATAGCAGCCTGGGACGCTGGCTCCTGTGGGGCAAGGAGGTCCCAAGGGAGACACCAGTCCCCAACGTCCTCACAAAAAATAATGATAATATTAGGAAGTAATTAGAAATAAATAAATAAAAATATATATACAAATATAATAATTATTACACACACACACACACACACACACACACATATATATGTACAAACAGATACATACAGCCCCAAAACCCCGCGCTGCAACCCTCAGGAACAACCCCCGACAAGCTCGCACCCAGACGACGGCACAACATCAGGCTCAAAGGACAGCACGGCAGGGTGCGAGGGCAGGCCCTGGCCGACACCAGACAAGCCAACCAACATGATGATAAACGACAACAAAGCCGGAAAGTAGGCCAGTCCCAACAACTACCAGGCACATGTGCCGCCACGGACCACATTAGCGGCCTCCCCCTTGCACCAGACTCAGCAGCCACGGGCGGCTGCACCACAAATAAACGGCAGCAAAGACAACTGCTGCGAAACCCCCAACAAGATGCGACCAGCAACCACACTCTGACAAAACCATGAAGACCAACCAGCGGCAGTCCGCTAGCCAGCCCAAACGCCAGCATGCCAACAAGAGACATCAACGCCACACCCCACCAAGAAACTCCCCTCCCCAATCCAAACACGCACAAACAACCGATCTGCGCTGACCCCCGCATCAAACCATTGATACAAACCCCACAGTGCGAAGCCGAAACAGACAAACACGGACTAACACAGACCTGGGCAAATTAAGGCCCGGGGGCCACATGAGCCCGTTGAGCTTTTCAATCTGGCCCGCCGGACATTCCCAAATAATTTTTTTAGATGTTTAAGATGGAAACTGTAGCTGCCATTATGATGTGCAGTGATGTTTTCAAATGACCGTAAGTCTTCAACTATACAAAGTATTTCAATGGTTGGAATTTGCGCTTATGGATGATATACCAGTTACTATGGTAATCTAATTAGTTACTATGGTCATCTAATTAGTTACTATGGTCATCTACGTCACAGCAGCTCAGACGAGGCACCAAGCAGTGTGGGCGGGAAGCGTTTCCACAGACGCGGAAGGAGATTTTCACAACAGAGTTCTCAAGCTGAGTGATATATCAAATCAATCAAATCAACTTTATTTATAGAGCACATTTAAAATTTACCACAGGGGTAGCCAAAGTGCTGTACAATGAGCAGGTTAAAAGATAAAACGAGTACCGAGCAAACACAACACAACACAAACAGAACATGATAAAAAATAAATAATTAAAATAGAATTAATAAAAACATAAAAACATAAAAACAGGATCACAGCAGGTGTATTATGGGGCGCCATTGCAGGATGGATATCACTCAGTGTTAAAAGCCATGGAATAAAAGTATGTTTTAAGAGAGATTTAAAAACAGGAAGAGAGGATGCTTGTCTAACACTCAGGGGTAGGTCGTTCCAGAGCTTGGGAGCAGCAACGGCGAAAGCTCTGTCACCTCTAAGCTTCAGCCTTGTGTCGGGGACCGTCAACAGCAGCTGATCGGCTATATATCGGATATATGGAATAGAATAGAAAGTACTTTATTGATCCCTGGGGGGAATTCAGCAAATATCAGATATATCAGATTGTAGGTGGGTTTATTTTGTACCCTTCGCGTTCATATTTCATATTTGTTGCAGTTTTGTTACGTTTCACTTGATTGTAAAATATGTCGATCTAAAGGGGGTGTGACGTTCATATTTTGTCAATATTCAGCGTTTTATTGTTCATAGAAAAATGTAAAATTCCATTACATTTAAGGCGGTCTGTCATAACGTTTTTAGCATTCAATCAGACATTATTGTGAGGTTTTGTATTAGTGTTCCTAAAAATAGATATACCGGCCCCCAGACACATTTTTTTCCCTGAATGTGGCCCCCGAGTCAAAATAATTGCCCAGGCCTGGACTAACAGGAAGCGATCCCGCGCAACACCACATAAACTGGAAGCAAAACAACCCACCACCCAATCCACATCCATAAAAAAAAAAAAACACCATGGCCCCCATATGCACATTTAAAACATGCAAAAACATCTACTGTTTTTTGTAATTGAAAGTAGCTTACCTAAATGTAACAGAGTAAATGTAGCCACTTCTGGCCTTGGCCCACATCTCCCAAGTGTGCCAAAGGAGGCAAACTTTAACACATACCTTACTGTAGAAACAAAGTGGGGTAAAGCTCGGTGCGATTGGCCTCGTTTAAGTACGCCCTAAGGTGTAAACAACATACTTTACCGATGCCGGGATGCCACAAATCAGTATAATGTTGTTACATTTTTACTCAGACAAAGCGCAGGCAGCTTGCTTTGTTATTGTTGATGCCAAATCCAAAAAGCAGGAACTAAATGAGTGCCTAGAAAGAGCGGCTAAGCAAGGGCTAGATTGACACCTCTGTGGTTATCATATTATTTCTCTTAATGAAAGCAAAAGGCAGGAATCCCCATGTTCTATCTTTCGAAAATACACTTCCACCTCAATTTGATGGATCAACAAGCCCTAAGTGTATATGTATGTGTGTGAGTTAATCCAGTATCCATTTCTACTTATACGTCTGTCTGATCCCAGACTCCCCGCACTTCTAATCCCAGCATCCTTCTGTCCACTGAAAATGTTGCGCCGCTGTCTGTTGTCGCTCGCGTGTGTTTTTGGGATTAATAGCACTAAACATTGTTGACTTTAATCAGTTTCATACAGTAAATGAGCGTGTCCCGCCTTAATCCACTTCCCCCAGTCCCAGCATCCCACTTAAAGGGGTTAAAACCTTCATCCCTTCAGAGACAGATCAATGCACTGGCAGAGTTCAGACAAACTTTTTCCATCAGGATCCTTCTTAATCACCATAAACAAATTTTATAGAAAAATGTGTTTTATAGTCACTGATAAACATTTTTGCAGTTGACTGGTTTCCTTGCAAGACACATTTTCCATTTCAGGAAAAGCTAGGAGAATGACAGAGGACATTCTTCCATTTTATACATTTAACTTCCTGTCTTTTGGACAATCAGACTTTATGGTAAGTCAAACTGAAAAACTCATTTGAATCCAGATCGCGCAATTTAAAACTGAAAAATCTATTTAAAATCTTATTGGATCATCTTGTACATTTGTTGTACTTATGTAGCATCTGGTTCCCTTCCAGAGAGGAAATTCTGGACAATCTTCAAACCTTTGCTCTTCAAGTACTCTAATACATTTCAAACGGTAATTCCCATGTCATGTCATCTTGCCTCTAATTGGAAGGGCGAACACTTGAAAGAAATAAAATTCATGGCACATTGATGGGGGCAACATCGCTGATGATCGGCAAATATAAATGCTACACGACGGTCCCGCTGGCTGTTATGGAAACTAAAGGACGTATGAAGGGCGCCTCACTTCAAGTAGGCACTAATACATGCATGCAGCAGGCAGTGGGGAGGCCCACCTGGAGATGAATTGAGGCAAACAGGGGAGGAGATGGAGATGAGGCTGGAGTGGGTGAGGGGATTAGTGGGGGGTGTGATGAGACAGATGTATGCAATACGCTCACTTGCACAATATCCCATGATGCACAAAGTCTACCAGACTGTTTCCCTATATTCAGTAAGCGTGTCTTAAAAGACAATCCCATCTTTAGCCCAACTGCGCCCACACCTTCAATCAGCCACTGTCTGGACTTCATCTGAATATTCTCAACTCAGCGTGCAGGGATTTTCTGTCAAAATCCCTCAATGCAGGATGCAAAGAAACCCCAGATCAGTGGCTGTAGCGTGAAACAGACCAGCAGAAAGAGCAGCCCTTTCAGTCGCTATCACAATGAATATTAAAGCAACAGAGAAGCACTCTGGCCATTCAATACATTGCAGACATTTACATTGACATGTGCACCTTATGAAAATGTATGGCTCTGTGTGTGTGCCTCATTGGTGTTGCATCGCCTCTAATATGCTTCATAGTGCCAAATCAATCTATCTGCATCGCCTATGAAATGTGAAAATGGATCTGACCTCAAGGTCTATTGTAGCACTGATGCTTTTACACGCCCTTGAGTCCAAGTGGTTCACTAAATCATGTTCAAAACCTGATCGTTGAACAGGAGCAGCAGAGAGCAGCATGAAACTTAATTTGATAGGACACATAAATGAGAAAATCCTTGGGAGACATCTCAATCAAATTTACAGGACCAAGATTTAAGGAATTGGTTTGAAAATAACTCAATCTGCAGCTAACTATTGGTGGATAATGTCATATTTACAGGCTAGCAACTAAACACAAGATATTTCACAGTGGTAAATCTACACAAAACAGAAAACCAGATATGCGTAATTAGGTCTATTGTGAACCTTTTAAAATCAATACAGTTAGTCATTGACTTATGACCAAGCAGTGTTTCACTAGCGTTTGTTCTGTCTTCACTTAGATCTAAAATAGGCAAAGAAAGGCCATAGATCGAAATGCAAGTTGACAAAAGCCTCAGTTATCCCACCTTACTGTCTCTTAGTCGCCAAGCATACTCACACTTGGTCATATGTACCGTACTTGGACTTGGGTGCAATTCCCCCTCTCGCTAATGACCCTTGTTTGCTTGTACTTACACTGTACATTTATGCCAGGGTCTTTTTGCTTGTCCCATCACATCTAGTCAGCTGTTTTACTGCAACTTTATTGACTTTGCGGAATTGTTTTGTTTTATTTGGCGTCCTAATGATTTGTTTTGTACAAGGTTACCATCGTAATCAATTACCTGAAAGAGGGTGATCGCATTGATAAGCGTTTTTTTCTACTGTATAGATAAATGTATCTGAATATGTGAACTATTTCTAGTCTCGCTTAGAAGTCATTCTGATTATTTTGAGCAAAATCGCAGCGGTCTTTATTTTTGCAACGAGAGCACATGAATTATGTCGTTTTTTAATTCAAGAATTTGCTTTGTGCCATCGCATCGGTCATTCTGTAAATCCATATGGAAATTCAAAATCAGATTCAGTGCGCTTACTAGCCAAACGTTCCGTGCTCTAGTACAAATGGCCTGGTAAAGACTGTTGTCTGTGTTTGTGGTTATCAACAGTGAGGACAACAGTGTACAAATTAACCAAAGCAAATGCAGAGACAAAAGTAGCATGTCCCGCATATTTTTACTCTAACGAGTAAGGTGTCCTTGTGTGTGACGCCTGTCCACCTCGACCTTAGATACAATACAGATAGGCGCAGGTGATTGAATCCTATTGCCTAGAGAGGATTTCATGATAGCTTCCTTCCAAACAAAGATAGGCCTAGGCCGGTGGACCACAACAGGCCGAAGCTTTTCACGCCACATTTTATCAGCAACCGTTTTCGGCCATGGGGGAGCGCAGACTCGGCTTTTCCGCTAATGCATGTGTGTCTACAGCCTCCCCCTCCGTGCCACACAAACACACAAAAACGAGGTCAGTGTCATGAATGTCTCTGCTGCGTGTCCTCTGGCACTTAAGTGAAGTGTGTATGTGTATGCTTTGTTGTTCATTGTGTGTGTGTAGAGGTTACTGTCAGGGCATGGGTGGTCATTTTAGCGCGTTATCCGATTGGCTGTTCGAGGCGAGTTGTTGACGAAGGGGAACAGACCCCCTGCAGACTGTAGCCACTGCACCAGACAGTCGCACAAACACATACACACCATTAGTGCCTAAGCTTCACCCCCAACTCCCTCGTGCCTATGCAGACACACTCCTGGCCTCCTGCTTTGGCAAGCTCACTTATGGTGCTCCTAACAAGTTGACAGATGTAGGACAGCAAAAGGCGAGTGCTGAACAAACTACTGCGCCTCCTTCTTTCCAAACACCATCAGCGGTGGCCTGAGATAATTCACAGAATAAACATGTTTTGATAACTCAGTGCCAATTATTTGGTGCGTGCGTGATGGATGCTCAAATCAATGCAAGAATCATGTTCAGAATCATGAAGAGCATCATTATGCAGAAAAATAGGGCACCGTATGCATTTGTGTGCTTCTGTGTTTGCGCTAATTGTATTATTACACATGAGTATATTTCTGGATGCAGCGCGAGGACGGCTTCATATTTTCAGGATGTGGTGGTAATGGTTTTCGAAAAGAAAAGATGAGCGTGTCACTTTGTGTTTTCATGATTACGACAGGACTACATGCAAGTACAAACCAGGATTGCGAGAACGGAAAGAATACCAGCACAAACGAATGCATGATCTGCCTTTCTTCTCAGAAACCAGGCCAAAATTTTACAACAACGCTAACATGAGCAGGGTCAAGGTCTCCTTCCAGTGATTGAAATCCACCTTGATTGCAGTTGTAAATTATTCATCGTCACTCCCATTTTTGCAGTAAGCGCAGAATGCTGATATACGATGCAAAATTAAACATTGCATTGAATCGAGGGATTCTACACACCGTGGTGCTGTAATAAAAGTAGGCATCAAAAGTAGATACTGAAAGGTAAAGTAACAGGTTTTTGTCTAGTTAAAAAAAAGAGGATATGTGATTTGGCTGAGGCAGACGCTGACGCAAGAAGGCCAACCGAGTGTTTCTATGGTGACCCTCACCTTGAGGCAATATTCCGCCAATTTCAAATGTGACATAACAGCCTAAATTGTTCAGTGACGTGACCCTGTGTTGATCCAGCTTGCTATTATTGTCACATTTATTAAGTGGTGTTCCAGGAAGAGCAGACAAAGGAAAATGTTTTACTGCCACACAGGCTGGACTTTTCTCGGCCTTTACAGCTGCGCATGAAGAAACAAATGTGACGCATGTAATGTTCATTAGTCAATAATATTAGAGCTGCAACGATGCGTCGATTAAATCGAATCATTTGATTAGAAAAAAGCATTGATTTGTATTTTGTTGCTCCAATGATTAACATAACGAGTAAAATAACTGAAGAATGTACTGTACGGGGGCAGTGCGGATAGGGAGAGATGGCTAAAAAAAAAAAAACAGTGGAAACAGAGCAAAGAGCTCAGAGAAGATGAGAGAGATTTTGCCATTACTTCTAACTGAAAAAGACAAATATTGTGGTGAAATGTTTGCACTGTCAAACAGAGCTAGCATTTTACATTTGTACTACATCGATGATGCATTACAAGAAAGGATCATGTACATTAAAGCACAGCAAACAAATCAGAAACAAGGTAATAGTCCATTTTGGCAGCTAACGCCATCTTACATGTTTGACTTGCATAACAAATTATGTATTCAAACACATGTGAGGGCATGTTAGCATCTACAGTTTAAATGTTAATACAAAGAAGTTGTTAATCAAACACCCATCCTCAAATACTTTTGTGAATGTGTATGTGTTAACTTGTTGAATACTTTGTCACTCAATTTATCACACTTTATCAGTCTTGTTGTTTAGTTTAATTCTTTATTATTTATTACCTACCTACAGTTTTTTCCCCACTTTTTTCAATGTAATTACTATATAGTGATGTTCCCCTTGTAAAGGTGCAATTCATAAGAAGAAAGATCATTATATAAATCTTTGTTTATTTCAACTATTGAAAGTCACATTAAGGCTAGTTAGTCTGTTTTATTTGGTTGATCGATTAATCAAACAAATTAATCGATAGATTACACGTTTATTAAAAAAATCAATATAATCGATATAACAATAATGTCAGTACAAACATACAGTAAATGCTAACGAGTGATAAACATATGTGCAAGATAGTCAGCCAACGTCACATTGTTATTGTTTTTTGTTTTTGTGTTGGCCTTTGTACTGCAACACGAGGATCTTGTCTAAAAATGGTAACTGTAAAGGACTTATCGACCGGGCAAAGATGATCAGACACCCAAATAGAAAATGACATTCAACAACAAAGCAAAACGTCCATCTCTGAATACAGAATGTTCCACAAATAGGTCATCCCTGAAGTTGGCAATCCAACAAGGCCATGTTGCCATAGCAGCTTGGTTCTGTCAAGGTTAAAACCGAGAACGTAGCAAAAGGTCAGTGGAGGTTGCTGCAGAGGTGCAAATTAAGTTTTGGGCCCTGACAGCGTTTGTTGGTGACGGTACAGCAGGCACACAAAGAGGTGGGTGACAATAAAGAGAACGGAAGAGGGAAGCGGCGCTGGGATTTATACCGAGAGTGGAATAAAGGAAGGACATAATGAATGATGAAGCAAGGAAGGAAAGTCAAAAGGAACGAAGGGCGCTGGTAAGTTGGCAATGGACACAGATGGGGAACAGGAGATGACGACCGGATTACCGGAAAAGTCAGATAACTATGTGCAAACATCCAAACTAGATGATGCACGGCCTCGCAGATGGAGCATTTGCAGGATGAAGCAGAAGAAGGGCGGTGGCATAATCAAATGTCAAGATTAGTTCCACTGAATGTTGGCATCCTTGGCAGCACCTGCTGGAATGGAATTTGGGTTGAGGAGGATTGTTTTTGGCTCATGTACTGTACCATGACATATTGGTGACATAAGCAGAGAGCTGTGTAAAAAGGGAAGTAGGTGTAGGTAGGTCAGCACATACAGTAAGTATGATTTATGAATCCTCTGGTAAAACTAACCAATGAAGGCATGAGAAAAGTCGAAATAAAATCACCTGTCTTCCCTTGGGTGTTGAAATTCTTGTTTGTCTAAAGTTTCCTAAATGTTACTAATATACTGTGTATGCCACCTAATTCTGGGAACTTGTTGCCTATGTAGCTCAATTTGCTTGATGCATTCCGCCGCTAATCCCTTCAACTAAACACTCTTATATTCTTCATGATCACAGTTGCCATGCTATCATATTTGCTTCGCCAAATTCCCAAAAAAGTGCTGCGACAAGAGCGTTTACTGTGTTGACACAGACAAGCACATTTTCAAGTGCTTAGAAATGTCTGTCGAGACCGCAATCAAGCAGTGCAATTCAGGGCGTCTTGAGCAACCCAGAAGCTGATTAAAGAGGCAGCAGGCGAACAATAGACCAGCACCACACTGGCAAACTATTTACTTCCCACTAGGAACTTCAAGGCAGAAAACACAATGTCTGCTCTGCAGATAGTTTACACTTATAAAGACAGCTTGACAACTGAACACTCATTGTTACCTAGCGGCCCGACAGAAAGGCTTATTATGAAAAACACAGGAGGTTTTTGTTTGAGAGGGCTGAACAAAAGAAAGGGAAGAACATGGAGGTTAGACAAAGTTCAACATTGCAAAATATATACAGTATTTGTGCCATCTTAAGTCTTTAAAAGTTATAAGTTTAGTCATTTTAAGATATAGCATGAATCAGTTACCGTACCCCAACAATAATTCTATGATCTGATTAACAACATATAGTGGTGATATTTTCACCTACCCAGGGAACCTCAATCCATTTGAGAACCAAAATAGTCTTGCAATTAACCCTACCTTTCTTGTGTTTTTTTTTCTGTCATTACTTTAACAGCAGCCCCTGTAGGTGGCAAACCTCAATCAAAATCCTTTTTCAAGATTAACTGTATAATGGTACCTCGGGATACGCATGCCCTGGCTTACAGGTTTTTTGGGATACGTGCAGTCTCAGCTAATTGTTATGCTTTAGATTGTGAGCAAAAATTTTAGTTACAAGACTCTCCGCCAATAGTTGCCGTTTCACAGTGAACCCTGTAAGATCCGACCAAAACATCCTGTCTTACTCGCTAGCATGAATTTACAGCTAGAGATTCTTTGTTTTTCCAACAATGGGAAGGAAGACAGTGAGTGTGAAGGACAATGCTGAAAAGAAGGGGATGATATTCATTCAAATAAATTAAGAAATCCTTAAAAGGTATAACCAACTGCATAGCACTGCATCATACTAAAGTAGAATGAGTCGATAATAATATTTAAACGGTTTACACTTATCCATGAAAATATGGACAGACCAAATTGATTTAAATTAATTTCACTGGGAGACGTTTCACAATACCAGTTTGAGGTTTTTTTTTTTAATTTTTTCATTTATTCATTTCTTTTAGGCAATGACATTTAATAAAAATAAAGTACAAGGTAGACAATACATAATAATATTAATTCATATAATGCAAAAGGTAATGTACAGTATGTAAGCATGATTGTCCAGTTTTGCCTGAAAGGGAGTGGGAAGAAGGTAGGTTAGAGCTGCATCACAGAACCAACTAAACTCGTATCCCAAAGAACCATTATTTTCTAAATCATTCCTACTGAAAATGCAGTAGCAGCTGCTCGGTATGTTGACAGGATCTCTCGAACAAAGTATGTGTCTGTGTTTTGTTTTGGTGGCGTATTTTCACATCTTTAATGCAGTAGCTGTCAGCGTAGCTCTCGCACAAAAAGCCGCCAAGATTTCTTTGCAAACTCCAGATGTCATGGCAACAGCGCGACAGTATAGCCGCAAGCCCACTCAGTCATTGCTGAAGGTTGTCAGCGTGCATCATCTCGTCACCAAGAAGCAGTAATGACTTTGTCTTGACTATGCAGCTTTTGCTCCTCTTTCTGACGCTTTTGTTGTCCTTTCAGATTTAGTGGCAGCAAGCGGCACCCAGAGAGGCAGCAGACGGTTTTACACGTCTTTAAGTGCTCATTTGTAACACCGCATTATGGGAATGTAAGGATGGAAGCTTGGTACAGCTTTTAAATCTACAACACTGGAACGTAGGTATGAATATTCTAATTATGGTAGCCTGTTTTCCTGATATTTTGCACAACTTCCCGAGTTAATTCTTGCAAGAGCACAATGCCGACATTAAGCAGCAAATCCCCGGGCTCAGGCGGCTGACAGATCAGACAAGACAGCTGGTGAGACTCGTGAGGTGTGCTCAAGCGAAGCTCTCTGCCTTGGAGGCCACGTCTGAGGATGTTTTTTTTTTTCCAAACGCAGACTCCCTGCGGACTGTCACATTTGCGTCTGTACGCTGGGGGACCCTTGATTGTAAAGGTTGGACTATTGTAAAGCAAATGTCAGCATGTGAAAACTTTGCATGGATGTAAAGAACGCACAAGCAGCTGGCGATGACAATGCTAACCTACTGCAGGGTTGCTTGTATGATCACAATCTGGCCAAGTTCCAAATGAGGGTGGTGGGCATGTTTGCCTTGGTGGGAATTTGCATCACGAATGTAAAAAAGGTAATTTGGTCATTACAAAATTATTACAATTGAGGGACAGTAGCTCCCGACTAGTCTTCTGTAAACATATTTTCAAAAAACAGGGCCCTTTATCTGACATTGAAAAACTCTAGTCCATGTTCTTTTGATACACAAAGTAAAATGTTATGGGTGACAAGGCCAAAGCATAGAATGATGTACTTTTAAGATGGAAAAAAAAAACTGTACAGTATATGCTATTGAGCTCCATCAGTGGAGTGGGAAGTCAAAAACAAATGTGGTTATGAAACTGTGAGTTATGCAAACAGACACAGACTAACAGCAAGTGACGCATGTTTGTCAAAAGATCATCTCACAGTCTGCCCTCTTTATCCCCACAACGGAAATAAAAGCATAAAAGGATAATAAAAGGAAAGGCTGATAAAATGATGATGTTGTTGCTCTTTTGGTTGTCCATGTTTGTAAGTAATGGTAATGTTGTAGTTTATCTTGAACATAGTTGCATTAAACTACGTCACTTTTTTTTTTCCACTTAAAAAATACAACCCTCATTTGAAACGAGAAATAAAATATTCTGCACATGAAGTAAGACATTTGGGGCAAAGGCTAGGGCGGGGGTCGGCAACCCGCGGTTTCTGTAGGAGGACAAACATGGCACAAACCTATACATTTTCTACCGCTTGTCCCTTTCGGGATTGCGGGGGATGCTAATTGTTAGAAATCCCACTGTTTATGTTATACATGCTTTACTGATGAGAGTATTTAGCGAGCACCGTTTTGTCCTACTAACTTCGGCTGCCCTTGAACTCATCGTAGTTAGTTTACATGTACAACTTGTCACGCTGTCACAATAAGACATGTTTTATGCCACTCCTTTGTCTCATTTTGTCCACCAAACGTTCTACTCTGTACGTAAATGCATAAACGTGAGCTTTGTTGATTCTATTGACTTGTTGGAGTTGTTTTTTGGTCAGTGCATGACTGCAAGCTAATCAATGACAACATGCTATTTAGGCTAGCTGTATATACATATTGCATCATTCCTCCTTTGTAGGTATATTTGAGCTAATTTAATATATATTTACTTATGTCCTCCGTGTATTTAATTGTATTTGTATAGTTCACGACACATTATCTGTATGCAACATTGGCTGCATTTCTGATTGTTGTTTGTGTGCCTATATGGATCACTGCAAACGTCACCCAGCTTGTCAAAGATTGTAATGAATCCATTAGAAGAAGACAGCCTGCCGTTTCCTTTAACTTGGACACACACATCTATACCTTTGGCCATTTTAAGCCAGTAATTTCCAGGAGTTATCTCACCCTCTGAGAAACATCCGTTTTATTAATGTTTTCCAATATTGTAATAATGTGTAGAAAAATTATTACATTTCAACACTGCGACACAGTCATTTTGATAGTAGGCTAATATAGCTCACATAGACACTTGCATCATGTGTCGGTGTTGTTGAGTGTCGGTGCTGTCTAGAGCTCGGCAGAGTAACCATGTTATTCTCCTCAATATCAGTAGGTGGAAGCTGGTAGCCAATTGCTTTGTAGATGTCGGGAACACGTCGTGTGAGATGACGATGGTTTGTCGTGATCACAATATGCAGACGACAGCGGGAGGCAGCATGCAGGTAAAACGCTATCTAATGCTTAAACCAAAAATTAAAAAAAGGTGAGTGCCCCTAACAAAAGGCATTAAAGCTTAGGGATGGCTATGCAGAACGAAACTAAAACTGAACTGGCGACAAAGTAAACAAAAACAGAATGCTGGATGACAGCAAAGACTTACAGCGTGTGGAGCAGAGATGGCATCCACAAAGTACATCCGTACATGACAATCAACAATGTCCACACAAAAAAAGATAGCAACAACTTAAATACCTTGATTGCTAAAACAAAGCAGGTGCTGAGAATAGTGCTCAAAGGAAGACATGAAACTGCAACAGGAAAATACCAAAAAACAGGAAAAGCCACCAAAATAGGAGCGCAAGACAAGCTTCCATCAGGAAGCTGCTCCGTAAACCATCATACCAGAGGTTAAGCAGGGAAGGCGTGGTGTGGGAGTATGTGTGCGCATCTGTGTAATAGTCAATGTGTGTGTGTTATGTCTGTAGGCCTAGAGGTAGCTCCACTCTGCATTTACAGAACAGGGTCAATATTCCTCGGTGTACTTGAAGGGGGATGGGATTTCTCGGAGTAGGGAAGCTTCTCCGAGATGTTATCCAATTTGTGATCACTAAAGTGTAGCTGCCCATCCCACTAACTGTGGTGGACAGCCTTTGGGCTACTTGAACAGCTCCCAATCGTCTTCGTAATTTGTCCATGGACCACAGTAACGCTCAATCGAATCAGCAGATACTCTGTTATCACAGTTCCAAATAGATACTGTATATATTTTCAATGTCTTCAACGGAAAAAACTGTTGGGCACACGACTCAACACTTCTCCCAAGATTCCCCAGCAAACATCCCGTAGGCAGGTTACACCAAACATGTGGTTCTAGTCGAGAAGATCTTGTCAATAGGGTTGAAAGACCAGTTTATTAGTTCCATGTTGAAGGTTTAGGAGAATAGTACAAATAGAGAGGCTCTTTGAAAGTTGAGAGGACAAGACAAGGACAAAATAGCAAAGGAGAAAAGATAAGAGAGGGAAAGTAAATGTGTGCGCCTTTGTTCAAAGCCAGTGACAAAAAAAAGGAACGCGTGATTACATTTTGGCGATGATCTACTGGATCACCGTCTGGATTCAGAATTTTTTCAAACAATTCTTTACTATTGAAAGATGGGGCCTGGCAGAGCTGTTAGGTTATCTAAATAACAAGTGTCTCACAGGAATGGTGAATTTCTCTGTGTTTATGGTAGCATCTCTGCCTCCAACCACAGAGACAACAAGACTGGATGACTGACAAGAGTGGATGACTGGCAAGAGGATTCACTCCATTTATCTGGACAAAGCTCAAACAAAATCTCGTTGACATGTATGACTTAAGTGTTATTATGACAATGACAATAAAGGAATTGATTGATTGATTGATTATCTCTTTCATTCCGCTGTAAAACAAACGTGTTGAGGCTGATGCAAAAAGTGAACCCACTTGCAGCCTGTTTGGAAGCAACAGATGCAAAGAAAAAAAAACACAGGGACATGACAATTTAAATTATACATTGATTAATTATTTCCACTAGGATGTTATTAATTTGCTTGGGATTGTTTGTTTCTTTGCCTGTCTGTTAGTAAGCAACATATGCCAAGTGGTTAGGGACGGATTTTAGCAACAACATATCTGAAAAGGTTAGGAGCGGATTTTGACTAAACTTTCACGAAATGGGATAAGGAACAAGTGATTATAGTTTGGGGGTGATTCGGATCACCGTCTGGATTCAGGGATTTTCAATAGGATTTGTTACTGTTGGGAAATAGGGCCTAGCGGAGGTATGCGAGTTAGCGGAGGTCTTTCTAGTTCACTATGGTTCTTTCTTCAAATCACTATTAATATTGCACCGTTGTCTCTTCCACCTTTTGATTGGCTATCATGGCCTAACCGGGACTCACAGGGTTACCTGTTGCCTTGACATGCGCTTGACAGCCACTTAATATGTCCCAATTAAAGTGTACATGTGTTGATGTGTGCTATTGTTATTCTTGTCTTACATGCCCTGCTATTCTTTGCAAAAGATATTAATGATTCGATCTCTTCTGGGGGTGAACTGTGTGCGTGTGCGTGATTTAAGAGACCTTTTGATAATGGCGGGCAAAAGGGTCACTGCTGTGAAATATTAGCTATTGTCTGGCGTGCTATTACATTTGCAGGGAGTTAACAATGACGACAAATCAACCAAAGTCATACTTTAGCTTCCATTATTTTATCTCTTGTTTATCTGACTAAAGTGACGGGGCATGCATGCAAATGCATTAAAAAAAATGTGTTTTGTGCTCTGATTATCTTCACAGAGACTGAAAAAACAAGAAGGTTCTACTTCAGAGCGCATTTAATGACAATCATAATGAAGCTCTGCGGAAAAACAACCAGAACAAACATGTTTTGTTTTTTTCTTCCTGTACAAACACATATTGTAGCTACATACAGTCACAACAATATTAGAAGCAGCTTTTGATGGAAAATTAGACACATTAGGCGTCCCTAATGTTGTTGCCGTTGTTGTGTGAGTCAGTGCACACCTTTTTTTTGTTTATTTACCACTATCTCGTTTTGTGTATATGCAAATATCCCCTGAGTGAGCTTAGTGAATGAGTCACTAGGCAACCATAGATTAGCCAGATAAGATCCAAACATGGCTGTTACATTACAAACTACCGTGATCTACTTTCAAGAGCATTTGAACACTTTACTTAAGGGTTTTTTGTTTTTTACATAGTCCACTTTCAAAAGTATTGTTTAACATTAAAGCCAAAAAAATACAAAAAAAGCTTCCACAGAATCGTCTAAATCGATTTCCCCCACCGCAGCTCCTAGTACACACTGGGCTAATGTTAGCTTCCAACAACAATCCGTCCAATGCAAAACAAAGGAAACTAAGGACTTACTCGTATTAACACACAATTCTCTGCAGGTCATGAAGATACAGTACGGTAATAAAGGCTATCATAGACTTTGTTGGCAAAAACTTACGCCTGCACCTGAAGTAAATCACACGCTATGGTCATGCAATTGTAAACGTCTGATTGAAACTGTTATTTTGTTTCAGTAATTGTATTTGAACCGCCTTTCGCCCGAGTGCAGCTCGGATAGGGACATCCAAGTGATTTGGGAAGTTGGTCATGATACCAAGCCCTAAAGAGGACACAATGTGTTAACATAGACATTTCATCTTCAGGGTTTTTTCCTGGCTCCAATTGAGGCAGAGGTGGTACAATCCTGACCATGCGCCAGAATTTTAACGCAAAAAAAAAATGTTTAGTTTTTTTCAATTTACAGTAATATGCTGTAAAGAACACCGTACAATGTATTGTCATTTTGATTGATATGATGGGTAGTTTGCTGTAAAATCATAAGTCAAGCAGATATTTAAGTATTTATTTTTATTTAGACAAAAAATGTTTGAAAGTATGATATAATACTGTAATATTTGTTGCAATAATGGATACTATTAAAGTTTAAAAGGCATGCAATTTCAAGCAGTCCATATATTTTTTCTGCCAAAATGAAAAAAAATCCATTACATTTAGTGAGAAAATATTAAGTACTTTATTGACATATATCATTTCCAGGTGTTTGCGGGTCAGATAAAATTATGTCGTGGGCCAAATCTGGCCCCCGGGCCTTGAGTTTGACACCAGTGGCTTAAGGCATAAGAGAATGATGGGCTCATAGCTTGTGTGGTGGTGCCACTTTTTTTTGAGACACTCATAGATGATTTTGAAGCAGCCTTCAAGCGCTCTGTGGACAAAAATGTCCACATGTCACAACCATGAATTATTACATTTTAACTGCCTGTTACATTAATTTCTCTGCTCTGTTTCACCTGGACCCTTGACTTTCCTCCTCGCGAGATCGCTTTTTAAAGTAGTGGCTGATTTTGCCTGCCATATCTGCAACGCTAAAACATAAACGTTACTCTGACACGGAGGAAACTTTTTTTTTAATAAACACGACATGCTTGCAATGCTTTTCTCAGGTAACTGCTTTTAGTTGACCTTGTACCAGTCAAACTGTAACATCCATCCATTTTTCTACCGCTTATCCATTTCGGGGTCGCGGGGGGTGCTGGAGCCTATCTCAGCTACAATCTGTGACATCATGAAACTCTACTTGATCCAATGCAAACTTTTAATAAATTCTCCAATCAATCGATCTATTATAATTAGTCAGAAAATATTGGAAACGAAGCAACCACTACAAGCTGTGTTCACTTACCAGAGACAAAATGTTCACAGCACAGTCTGGAGTGTTCTGTAGGAGTCCAGTGATCCCTCCGTATCATGCTCCGTATGGCAGAAATACACTTGTTACGGCGGTCAATGTTATGCACAAAGTAGCGGGAAACAACCCGATTCGATCTGTTTCTTCTTCGGTAGTTGCTTCAGGTGTTTACGGTGCACTCCTGTCGATATAGCGCCTCTATAGTGGCGCAACGCTGCAACTGCAGTTAAAATACGTAGCTGCCGTAGAGGGACATCAATCGCTCAATCAACACAGCCGGAGCTTTACGCTGTGAGGGCGGCACAAAATTAGTTGGAGGCGGCTGTTACTGTTCAAACTGTGTGTAATGTTGCAGTGGCTAAAAATATTAAACATACTTGTTTATACTTGCCTTGTTGTTAATGACTACTTAGGCTTACTACGCTACAGTACCTTAATGTTGGTCATTACGGTGGTACTTGGAGAGCCATGTTTTTCCTAGGGTGGCACTTAGTGAAAAAGGTTTGAGAACCACTGACTAAGAGTGTCTCTACACTGTGTATAGAGATTCACAATTAGCTGCTAGCTCGTCAACGGGAGGCTAAAAATGGATGGCCGTTTGTATTCACCACTAAAAGGCATTAATCGGCAATGAGGATCACTTAATATTTCATGAAAATCGGACAATACTGATCCCAACCCTAATTTACTGTATATCTATTATTTAATGATACAGTGTCGTGGTGCCTAATAAGATTGACCTTTGTTATTGTGCCTTTCTTCTTTGCACTGCAAATTGACACTGCCTCACACTCCCATTTCCCAACGGATAAATAAAGAACTTGAATTGAACTGAAAGAAATGTGAGAAGAGAGCACATTTTACAATTCAGCAGTTTTTTAGTGGTGAGATCGCAGAGCTAATGAGAGTTCTGCTGGAGTGCAGCACAAAGACTCACAGAACCATCTGCTCAGATCACCTTTATTTAGCTGGCTCATTCAAAACCACTGCTGCAGCTACTTCAAACAGTGTGAATGGAATACAAATGAATAAAATGTATTTGTAACCATGGGAGTTTAAATATTTTTAAGTAATGCAAAATTAAGTGGGAATGACAAAGTGGAATTGTTTAATTAGTTTTGTGCATGTGTCAGCAATACAAACTTTAACTTACCTTTTTGCTCTAGTCACTATCTCAGCTGGGGTCGTCCTGTTTCAGAAAAAAGATGTAATTGCACTTTCCAGGAATGCTGTGGGGGAGATTACAGGACAAATCTCAGCCGAACAACATTATCAGAAAAAAGACAAAATGAAGAACAACAAACTACACAGAGCAAACTTTTTGCAAGCCTCACAATCAGTAAGCATGTGCGTCACTGCCCGCAGTAAAAACAAACCATCCATTATCCTGGAGAGATGAAACTCAAATCCCACTAAAGCCCACTCAAAGCCCTAGAAACGCAGGTTCGGCTGTGGCACGTCTTAGCCCGGCCAACAATAAAAGCATGTGGCACAGATAAAGTCATCACCTCTTTGTTGTCAAATCACGACAGGGTCTTCCAACTATGACCCTGAAACGTGTCCAAACGCTTTACAGAATAATTGAAAGATGTGTGTGTGTAAGGGCCGGGGGGAGGTTACTTTCTCTACATTACGAGTATGAATGTCAATATATGCTAGGCCCTCTGATCAAAACTTACACATGTTAGCCTTGTGTTGTAGGTGACAGGGCAAATTAGTGTGATATTTAATATCATCAGAAGTGGGTAGTAACGCACTACATTTACTCCGTTACATCTACTTGAGTAATTTTTGGGATAAATTGTACTTCTAAGAGTAGTTTTAATGCAACATACTTTTACTTGAGTATATTTATAGAGAAGAAACGCTACTTTTACTCCGCTCCATTTAACTACATTCAGCTCGCTACTGATTTTATCGATCTGTTAATGCACGCTTTGTTTGTTTTGGTTTGTCAGACAGACATTCAAAGTAGGATCTATCGCATGCCTGCGTTTCACCAATCAAATGCAGTCACTGGTGACGTTTGAATCCGTTTCACCAATCAAACAGAGCCAGGCGGTCACATGATTAACTGCACATAAAGTTTCAGCGGCTAACAACAACAACAACAATGGCAGAGACAACAACGAACGCAAACACCCCTGGCCTCACATAAAATCGATGTTCACGCTTAAGACAACCAAAAAAACAGTTATGTAATGCGTTGTCATATGTGTCTCCCCAAACAAGTGGACATTTCAGCTTACACGAACTCAACGTCAAATTTGAGGAAGCACATCGCGGTAACGTTAGTAGATATTTTGGCTGTCACCGTAGGCTGATGTTAGCTTCCCTGCTATGAATCACTGTCAAATATACATCGTGTGGGGACATTTATTAACGCACTGCAGCCTCTTTGAGAGACACACACACACACACACACACACACACACACACACACACACACACACACACACACACACACACACACACATGCATACAAACACCAATCAGAAGTGCACAGTGTGTTCCCAGGTCCAGCCCACACCTATCAGAGTTTATGGTTTGCGTAAAGGCTAACTTGTTATTTTCCTTTGTAATCTCTGCCTACTGAGCCTATGGTGCTGTTAAGTTATTGTGGCTCAATTTGCCTTCATTTATTTTATTTTAATGTATTATTATTTAATATATATTATTGTTTTAGTTCACCTATGGCAGGGGTCGGCAACCCGCGGCTCTAGAGCCACATGCGGCTCTTTAGCGCCGCCATAGTGGCTCCCTGGAGCTTTTCCAAAAATGTATGAAAAATGGAAAAAGATGAGGGGAAATAATTTATTTTTTGTTTTAATATGGTTTCTGTAGGAGGCCACACATGACACAAACCTCCCTAATTGTTATAAATCCCACTGTTTATATTAAACATGCTTCACTGATTCGAGTATTTGGCGAGCGCCGTTTTGTCCTACTAATTTTGTCGGTCCTTGAACTCACCGTAGTTTGTTTACATGTATAACTTTCTCCGACTTTCTAGGACGTGTTTTATGCCACTTCTTTTTGTCTCATTTTGTCCACCAAACTTTTAACGTTGTGCATGAATGCACAAAGGTGAGTTTTGTTGATGTTATTGACTTGTGGGGAGTGCTAATCGGGCATATTTGGTCACTGCATGACTGCAAGCTAATCGATGCTAACATGCTATTTAGGCTAGCTATATGTACATATTGCATCATAATGCCTCGTTTGTAGCTATATTTGAGCTCATTTAGTTTCCTTTAAGTCCTCTTAATTCAATTTATATCTCATGACACACTATCTGTATGTAATATGGCTTTTAATTTTTTTGCGGCTCCAGACAGATTTGTTTTTGTATTTTTGGTCCAATATGGCTCTTTCAACATTTTGGGTTGCCGACCACTGACCTATGGTCATGAGCTTTGGGTTATGACCGAAAGGACAAGATCTCGGGTACAAGCGGCCGAAATGAGTTTCCTCCGCCGGGTGGCGGGGCTCTCCCTTAGAGATAGGGTCAGAAGCTCTGTCATCCGGGGGGAGCTCAAAGTAAAGCCGCTGCTCCTCCACATGGAGAGGAGCTAGATGAGGTGGTTCGGGCATCTGGTCAGGATGCCACCCGAACGCCTCCCTAGGGAGGTGTTTAGGGCACGTCCGACCGGTAGGAGGTCACGGGGAAGACCCAGGACACGTTGGGAAGACTATGTCTCCCGGCTGGCCTGGGAACGCCTCGGGATCCCCCGGGAAGAGCTGGACGAAGTGGCTGGGGAGAGGGAAGTCTGGGCTTCCCTGCTTAGGCTGCTGCCC